>NW_020955452.1:171368-255520 GCF_003031625.1 Empidonax traillii
CACAGAGCGCTGGGCCACAAACAGCCCCGGTTTGTCTCCTTTGGTGGAAGTTCATGGCACTGTGGGATGATATTCCCTATTCCCTTCAGCCAGCTTATTTGCTGAAATGCAGCAAATTGTACTGCAGCAGGTGTGAGCATTATGCAGGGCTATTAAAAGAAGGCTATGGGCATCTTACTCATGTGTCAACATAAGAAAACCCACCAATGATACACATTCACAGCCATGTAAGCTTGTAGATATTATCTGAGGTACAGTCTGTATGCAAATCCATTTTCAGGGTTTCTTTTGGTAGAGCAGATATTTACGGCCAATTGTTACTGTGCGGGCCAGATATCCCTCAGCAAGTAAGAACAGCCCTTCAGATTACCAGCGCTCCCAGCTAATCACTCCAGGGTCACAAGAGCCATCAGCAGATTCCTTACTTAGCTCCTGCTCCGAGAAAGGCCGTGTCCTGTCTCACTGCTCTGGTTCAAGAAAACCTGACATTGCCCCGACAGACCGGAGCCCCGCAGGGCACTGGGAGCCAGCACCCCTCTGGCAACGTTGCGGTGCTCCTGTCAAAGGGGGCGTTTCCTGGCTTTCAAGCAATTAACTTTGAAAATAAAAACTTAGGATAAACTTACACTGATTTTTAATACAATTACGCAGAGCTCTACGTATAAACACACACAGGAAATGTGGTTTGTTCTGCTTGCAGGAACTACATGCAAACGCACCCTCTGCATGGCAGAGATGCAGCTGTTACATCTTGAGCCCCAGTACACAGCAAATTTTTATGGCTAAGCTATAAACTTCTGAAAAATAAGGTTTATAATAGAAACCCTGACACCATCTGAAATATAGCAGCATTACTGGATGCTGCTGTAATATGGCCCTAATTTATAAACTAGGGAGGAATCCTATTCCATTTTGAAACTTACAGACAGTAATCTAGAAAAAGGGTAAAACACGGGGAAAAATGGTCATGTCGTCCATGAGCTACAGTGTCTATTCCATCCAACAATTCAAAAATCAAATAGGATGCCACAATATTTAGGCCACGCATTGAATCCTGGACTGCCACAAAATAAAAACATGGTGTATCCTAGGATGGGAGTATATTTCATAAAGCCATATGCCATTTCCCATGCCTCTGGGCAGTACTTTTCCAGTGAAAATTTGATATGAGAACACTGGAAGTAAAGAAAAATAATTACTAGAGAAGTACAACCCAAACCCTCCAGTTTTGCTTGACACAATAAATATTTTTGCAAGAGGGCTTCAGTGTACTCCTGTCTAAATTGAAAAAAGTGGCAAAGAAGCAGATTGCTCACTCACAGGAGACAAAAGTTTATCACTAAACCTTAGGGAAACACTCTAAGTTGTCTCGAGACTCATGTCAGATACTGGGATCATGTCACTGACTCGCTTGCTTTAGACTCACAATTGCAATTTTCTACACTGCAATTTTCATTGTGGCCATCCCAGATTTCTTTCCTACTTCCCCTAAACCATCTCCTTTTGTATGCTGAGCATCAAAGGAGAATAAATCCAGATTTATCGCACTTTTCCAGCTAAAACTATTTCCAGTAGACTTGTCGTAAACCAAGCACACCACACTCTTCTTGGCCACATCACTGCCCACCAGCTCAGCAACCGCGTGTTCAGCCCCCCAGCTCGAGTGACTCCTGGGCCCTCTGCTCTCCTCACTAACAAAACACAGGATTTGCTTGTGGAAAAAGCCAACAGCAGCAGCCCTAAGAAGCACTCCACACAGCTGTGCTTTCCCCTAAACCTTCCCCACAGGCACTGCAGGAATGCCCTGGGCAGTGCTGGGATGCTGGGATGGGGCATGAGAGGGGCTGAGCTCTTCATGAGCTGTTAGCAGGCTAACGAGGGCATCTGCAGAAGGAATAGCACAAAACCTGAAACTAGATACAAAATAAATATCCCAGAGCTGGATTTCTGAAGAAAGATTCTGCTGAGCTATAGTTCCACATCAAATTTTTATTGAATACATTTTCTTCTGAGATTTTGTGCACTAAAACCAGTCAGAATCATATGAGAGGAGTATAAATTTCACGTACAGTTTTCACTGCAAACATCCTTCACGAGAAAAAGCAAAAGCACTTTCTAATCAAGCCCTCTCCACATCCTCCTCCCCTGGAACCCGAGTGGCAGGCTGGGAACTGGAGCTCACACAGCCCCAGTCCCTGCAGCACTGGGGAGCTCCGGGAGGGATGCTCTGCCTGAAGGTCACAGCGAGTGGGACACATTATTCCCCCTTTGCCATGCCTAAACACAGTGCCTAGGTCTGCTTCACGTAGAGCAAAGCTATGAAGAAGCTGACATTTTAAAGCAACTGATATTCTTAGCTGATGATGTGAATTCATGCGATTTCAGCAAACCATTGTAAAAACCCAAACACGGCACAACCTTTTCTCCCAAGTTCAGAGCTGCCCCTCCAAAACTTACTTCATCCTATTATTTTCTGAATCTGCAATGGATTTCCTGTTTGATTTGACAAGACCAGAAAATGAGGGGTTAGTTCCCTGGAAGGATGCTGTTTCTCACTGTACTGATTTTGGGAAGCTTTGAGCTTGAAAAGGCTCTAGGATCTGAAATGCTATTACAGACAGAAAAACTATTTTAGATAATTTCTTTTAGCAGTGTCCCAGTGCCCAAGAGTTGTAACTTCTTTCCCTCAACGACTACAAGGTGAACTCAGAAAAAAACTTACTTTCTCAGAGGTTTCCAAATTTATAACCATAACGTAAACATTAAACAAGTCTAAAATCAAGCACCTTTCAGCACTTGAGCGAGTCTCGACAGCTGTGCTGTCCCAGATGCTCACACGGCTGCTCTTCCCAGGGTATTCAGTAACCTGGACTCCCGAGAAGAAAATTACACTGAAGAAAAGGTCAATAAATGGCAGAGAGGAGATGACATCCCATAATAGTTATAATTACTGTTTATCAGAGTGCTGCACTGCACAGGTAGCAGGTTATAGGACGTATCTGCTGTATTTTTCCATGAAAAGAGGACACGGCTACATGACTCAGAGTCGACATGACACGTGTGTCGGCTGTGTCACAGAACATGCCACGCAGCCACATCGCTCCACAGGAACCAACGACCTTAAAGGATGTCTCATTCAGTTTTGTCTCTGCATTTTTTTTGTGATGGATTTAGTGTTCAATAAACCCAAAAGAACAACAGCATTTGAGGCTGGAGCTCTTTGTGCCAGTGCCAAGCGCTGCAGGAGGATTCAGAGCTGAATCTGCTCCTCACTCAGACCACGCACAATAGAACTGATGTCACAGCTCAACTCTTCACTGCAGGCTGAGGAAGGGATTGATCTTCTATGGGGATTCCTTTTCCTATGAAGTTTTACACTGCGCACATGAGGCAAATTCCCAGAAAGACAGGCACAGGAAATGCAAAAGCATGAGATGAGCAGAATTTGATTGCTTCAGAAAGTCAAAGGCTCCCCAAAGCATTAAATATCTGCGTGGGGACACTATAAAACCAGACAATGACAGTGCCTCTGTGCTGGGCAACAGGGGTTGAAGCACATGGGGATGCTTGGCTGAACCAACCTGACCAGGTCCTTGCTCTCAGGAACACTCTAGACACCAGCACTGTGTCTTAGAAACAGCAAAATCCCTACAGAAAGTGGCTCAAGTGTAATCATAGAGAGGAAAAACATCAGCCTTTGGAAATAAAGGTTGTGATTATGGAGTCGTTGATGACAGCTTTTGAAGAGTGCCAGCAACAAAGATAAATGGAGAACGGTGAAAATCCCAGCAGCCTTCTCTCTCCCTTTTCCACCAGAAAGCACGACAGCTCAACTGAATTCTAGATGGTGACTGCCATGAGTGCCCAGCAAAAGGGCAGCAGGGAGCAGGGCCCTGTGTGCTGTCCCTCTGGCCAGGGCTGTGGGGACAACTGGAACGGTCATTCCATTCTGCCATAGGACGGTGGGGGAAACACGAAGACACGTTGAATACAACAGACTTGCTATGTCCTGGCTACATTATCGGGAAATCTCCTTTCCTGGGAAGAGACCATCCCATTTTACAGTGATTAAACTGATAAAAACCTCAACCTCTATTTTACTCTGTCATGCTTTCTTGCTGCCAAGGGCCAATAAGCAGAGTGAGCCGGCAGACGGCTGTATGACACACGCCTTGTGGCTGTGCCAGGAGTGGAGGCAAAGCTGACATTTAACGGAAACAAATGTATGATAAGACAAATTGTGCACTTCTTCCTTGACGTAGAAAATGATCCCCTGAGGTATGACGCCTGTTCAGGAGAAAAGCCATTTAGGTCAGTCATTCTCTTCTGGCTTTTGCCCCTTCACTCATATACTAAAGGAAACCATTGCATAATCTTGCAGAGGACTAAGGTTGTGGTCCCTACACACCATTCCCGTGGCCTCAGAGGCAGGCACAGCATTTTACAGTGCAGACCATGACCTTGGGGCTGGTTTTAATAACCTTTACTGCCTTTCCCTAAAGGTAGTGCACCATGAATACATCCATGTGTGTGACAGCCACGTTCCCCTCCGCTGGTCTGACCCAAGACACCACCATGGGTGTGGACCAGTAGAAGGGATGCAGTGATGCATCCCAGGTGGGGCGCAGGTGGCAGGATGCAGGTGGCAGCTGCAGGAGGTGACAGGGACGGAGAGTTTTCATACCAGTGAGACAGGGTGAGACCAAAGAGGCGTCACAGTTTCATTAACCAGGGGCAGCACAGACGTCAGTGACAGCCGAGGCAGCCAGTCGATAGAAAGGGAGTACAGAGACTCCCTCAGAAAGAAAAGATTATCTTGAGAATAAAAGCAACTGGGGTAATAAGCAAGATGCTCACAAAGGCAGAGGACAGCAAGAAGAGCATTCAAACCCGCAGGCACCTGGGAAGTGATTTATCCAAAACACTTAAAAAAGTGTGCCTTAACAGATAAAATAGAGAGGGTAACTCACTGCAGGCCAAAACACTGCGTATTAGAGGAAAAAAATATCCTGCATTAGAAAGAGAGACTTCAGCCTTGGCAGCATCTGCTTCAAGTCCTCTGCTGCCCACGCCAGAACGAACTCCAGATCTCTAAACTCAAAATGTAATTTGCTTCACTACAGAATTCCCAACTCAAGCCCCAATTATACCTCTTTGGTGAGGGTGAAACTCCAGCCAATGGTGTAATACATTCACTGACACCTGCAGACCTAATAATTGACCAGGGAGGATGTGAATGAGCTCAGCAGAATCTCTGCATTGTTCCTGCAAGGCTCGGTGTCCTACACCAGGAAACAGCTTTGCTACTGCAAGGTGCATAATTTAATAAACCATTAACTCAAACCTGAGGTGAAGTAAATTCAGCGTATTATATATTTCAAAATAGCATTAGAATTCAATTTAAGTGTCACCAAAAGCCTAATCCTCAGTATACAGAGCATATTAATAAGTGTCTTGGAGCCTGTGGTTTGATTTAATTTCCAGCTGAGTTGTGCTGCTGCATGGCTGCGATCCCTGCCGTGAGAATGTCTCGGTGACAGCGTCACCAGACTGAACTGGAGTAGAATTGGAGGGATGACAGTGCTGCTTTCTGGGTCCTCCCAGGAGAACAGCGGGGTGGGTGCTGGAGCAAAAGTAATCCTGTTTCCATTTGTGCCACTTCTGTGTGGCCCTGCTGAGATGCTGATGTTTCCCAGCAATGGCAGGCTTCTGGCAGGATCCCCAGGTACCCCCGACCCGACCCTGCTGTCAGTTCCCTTTGTAGCCACAGGGGAAAACCCATTTTGGGTAAGGCAGGTGCTCCTGTTCATGCAGGCTCGATGCCATATCCGCCCCAAGCTGCCGGACGAGGCATGAGGAGCCGCTCTGGGGCTGCTCCTGGCCACGCCATGGCACGTGGCAGGGCTGCGGCCACCAAGAGGGGACAAAGCTGCTGCTTTCCCTCCCCCAGGTCAGGCATCCGGGGAAAACGGGGCATCATTTCCACCAAGAGCCAAAAGTACAAAACCTGCTCTCCCTTTCTGTGGAAGCCAGCCATGCTTTGGCCTTTTCCCCATCGCCCCTGTCAGAACTCCTCTCAATCAGCAACCCAGGCACGTCCCCCAGCAGTTTGGGAAACGCATCTCTTCTATAAATGACAACAGATTATTTAAGCAACAACTAAAGCGTTCTGACTGCTTTTTAATTTGCTCGCATTAACGTCAGTCTCCTCATATATATAGGGAACAAATATGGGATTTTCTTTAAAATGGTGGAGAGTGATACAAAAATAGCAGCCTGCTCGTCTAAAATAAAGTTATGTATTTGAAAGGGTTGGAAATTGTTTTTTAATCACAGGCATCTTCCTTCTGGAATATAATCTGCCTCCTGTACATTCTGCACTTCTACCCAATTTCTCAGGAAAATGCAGTGAGAATGTTAATAAATAATTTATAAAAACATTATAAAAGATAAAGCACTCCTGTTAAAATGTTTCTAGCCTTTGACACACCAGTTCATTTGTAATCCTCTTTGCCTCCCCTTTACTGTAACATCATCAGAAGCTTAGTACTGTCACTCTTGCAGCCCCACTTCATCCACCCTGCTGAGGTCCAACCATCTCTGGTTCACAGGGATCCAGGATGACACAGGGCACAGTCCAGCCCAAGCCACAGTTCAGTGTTTTGTACCACAGACTTCTGTCACAGAAAATGTTTTTCAAGAAAGCAACATCTAGATTTCTTTCCACAGTCTCCTGGCAAAGATGGCTGCAAATGCAAACAGGGCTCTGGGGTTTGTCCTCTCTCCAACAGCACATGGGCTGTGCTCTCTCTGACACTCAGGGATTATGGAGCACGGTGCACAACACCCTTTGCTCCTAGGAAGGAGATAGTTGGGAGGACAGGAGCTTCTCCTGCAGGGTTACTCTGAAATTCACTTTCAGGAGCCAATATGTTAGACAAAAAGAAATCAAAATAATGAAAACAGACAATTATTATGAAAGAGTTTACAGAACCCTTGGGATTTCAGTTGGACTGAGCAATAGCTTTTGCACAGCTCCACCGATTCCAGGAGTATTTCAGATCTTAAATGATCCATGAAAAACTTGATGGGAAGTCTCAAGACATGGCTGTTCTGGTGGCTGCAAGGCAGCAGAGACACAGCAATGAGTATGGTGACTTCAGAAGAGCCAGGGAGAAGATGAAAGGAGGGAAAGAAGAGAGCATCCTTCAGAGACATCAAGTCAAAGGCACGTTAAAGAAGCACGAAAAGGCTATCCACAACCTCCTCATTCTCTGAAAATGCTTGTGCATCACGAAGCCCTACAATGACAAAAGGGGACTGACTGCTGCATCCTGACAATGGTTGGTACCAAAAGCACTTGTGCTGCTGCAGCTCAGAGCTAAATCGATGCAGAAGATCATTCTGCACTCCTGGCAGTGCTGTGCACTCCCCCCACGCCTTCACTGGCTCCTTTCCAGCACAGTTCCACATGCAGGTGGGGCAGTGAGCACAGAAACCCGAGGGAGGTAAAGCACGGCTGCTGCACTGCTCTGTGAACAGCCACCTGGACCCCGGGCACGCCAGGGACACAGACACGCTGGCAAAGGTTGGGCACCCCAGGCCGTGCTCTGCTAGACTTCTATACAAACTTAATTTCATTGTGCAGGTTAAAACCCACTTCGGGAAAACATGCTGAGGTAGCAGCAACAGTTTATAATCCCGTTAGCAAACACACACAGGCTCATTGTGCTGAGGCCTCGCTCACACCCCACCCCCCCAACATACAGGACCATCTAAGTGCCCATGTGCAGTGCAGCAACCTCACTGCTTTATTGCCCAGCCACTTCTATTTCACCCAAATGAAATATAAAAACCCATTACTAAGCAAAAGTATTGAGAATTTTTATGAGCTTGTAATGCTTCCAATTTATGTTGAAAAAGTCCCAAACCCTCGAGCTGTCTGTCGCTGCTCCAGCCAGGGATGTGGGAGATGCTGCTGATGCAGCACAGAACAAGCGATCAGAGAGGGAAATGCTGCTCTGATGGGGTGCCATCAAAAAGAAATGGGAAGGGTTTCCTCTTGTTTAGGACATAATTGAAAATTTGAGGCAAAAAATACAGAATGAACACCAAATTTCTGCAGGACAGTGACAGATGTCATGTAAAATGTTTTAACTGAGTTTCAGGCCTCGATACTTTCTGCCCATTTCAGACAAAATGCGTTTTAGGATGGGAACACTCAGGGAGCATCAAACATCAGTGCAGACATTCATAGTAACAAACTGCTGAATATTCAAGTGTATCAGAAGGAAGAATCCAGGAAAAAACAGTTTAAAGAGAAAATATTGTGAAAACCTTTGATATTCAGTTGGTGCTTACGGATACTCTCCAATGCAAAACAATAAAAACCAAAGTACTACTCGGGAGTCCTCCCCAGAACATTGTGAAGAGGCCACCCAAATCCTCAGCCCAGGCCTGGACCGTCTCCTGCAGAAACACTCAAACACTGGCTCAGCAATTACAACACCTATTACAAATATTAAAGGTCTTTGGGGTAAGGCAGCACTTAAAATCCATTATCAAAAAAACCTGGAAATGTCTCAAAAATGTTTAACCCTTTCAGAACAGAGTGGAGGAGGAGGCCTCAGCTGCAGTGCCCCATGCAGCAGACCTGCCACCCCCCCACCAGCTGCCATCACCATGGTCTCTGCTGACAGCAGGAGAAATTCTGGGAGACACAGAAAACTGCATTGTGCAGCTCCAGCTGACTGGTTCGCATTTCTTATCCCTCTGACCAGTCCACAGAGAGCAGGCACGTCATGTCAATCATAAACAACAACACAAAGTTGCTTAAAGTAAGAAATCAGAGACCACCAGACATTTAATGGCTACAGCGCAGTGTAAATGCATGAGGGAGATCATGAGTCCCTGTGGTTGGTTTGAATCCTGGCCTTTACACTGAAAATCTGGTGCAGAAAAGATCAAGAACAATTGCATGGGGATTTTTAATCGATATCTAACCAACAACAGGATTTGGAGGAAGATCATCCCATAAAACAAAGGCAGCATCACAGAATAATTGTATTTAGTCCCCACTGACCAGACTCACAGGCAGTGCACTGCGTGTCCCAGGAAGGTGCTGAATGTCTCTCTAAGAAAAGGGCAAGTCACCCAAGTGCCTCTGTGAATTAAAAAGCCAAACATGTTGCTGGAGGTTAATGTTAAACATTGCCCTGGCTGTACCTGTTTTGGAATATCAAACTCATTTACGGGGGGTGTTGAAGTGCAAGCCTCTGAAGATGATAAACAAAACACCTTCTCCCTCTCTGTTCTCATTCCCCCTGAATTCACCACGGAGCTGAACACGAACACTGTGCAGACAATAGAAAAGCATCATCTATTCTTGGCCAGCTCCTTTCTCCCAGCTGAATAACCCTGAGCACATGACTGAGGGATGCCCGTTTATGCCTGGGAGATGCTGTCCTGAATCACAGACCCCTCTTCCTCCCACAGAGAAGGCACAGTGTGTCCTTGTTGAGGAATACCAGTCTACCACTGCCACAGTGAGGCATCCGGCAGTGCATTTTATAAATAGGCTTCTAAGAAATGTACTTCCCATCCGCTCCTCTTGATCCAAAATGATTACCAGAGCAAAGAAGATGACTAAACATCATCACACACCCTGTGAACCTGAAGGGGTCAGACCCCAGGGTAGAGCTCGGAGACCTTATACTGCTGCAGTGCAACCCACCAGAGAGATGCTGGCTAACAGCCACAGCAGCCAGGGCTGAAGATAAGAGAGATGACCCAGGAGGGAAGGACCTCAGGGGGTACAGGCACAGCCTGGCCAGCACATAAGAGAGCAACATCAACATGGTCACAGTGTATTGTCAGAGGAGCCACAGCTCTGCTCTGTGAGGTGCAGTGCTGCCCCTACCACTGCAGCCAGGTGTGGCATTTATATTTTGTGGGTGCAAATGGAGCTGACAGCACATAAACAGCACAGAGCACAGTGACATTTGGTGCATGTTCCCTTCGATTATATTCGTGGTGCAGGCACAGTCCTCTTCAGTTCATGAGGTGTCTTGTCTTGCCCCAGTGACAGCAGAAGTGCCTTCTTTTTTATTATGAAAGTGCAATTGCAAAACCAGGGGGAAAAGGGATTATTTTCCATTTGATTCTAGAAACAGATGTCACTTTCGTCAGACCTGTTAGTTTTCAGGACCATGAGAGTTCAAGCTTTAAAACAGTATTATTACAATATGCATCAAGTGCCGTTTTCTAACAAAAGAAGACAAATTGCTTCCACTTTGTACACCATGGTAACCAGCCAGGAATACAAACAGCTCCGCAAAGACAGGGTCAGCAAACACCACCTGAGCAAACTCCCACACGCAACCCTGAGTGCCCCCCCCCAGCCTGGGGGGAGCTGCCCAAACACTGTGTAAATAAGAGGAAAACTCAGCTTGACTCCTCCTGGGACTTTGCTGTTCCCACAACACTCATTGAGAGGGAAAAATCATTGAGTGTATTGTCTCTCCAAAGACTAAACTCCTCACTGGAGGAGAGCAGATCCACTGTAAGGCTGGCCCCATGGTTCACCCCAAATTCAAACACAGCCCTAGAGCTGATCTCTCTCCCATACCATGGCATGCCTGTATAGCACTTGGCTTCCCAGCTCCTGCCTCATTTCAGAATGGAACAACACAACCAAAAACCTCCAGGAAGTCTCACCTGAGCAGAACCCATGTTTAGGAAATGTGTGACCTGGCATCAGCTCTCTATTGCTAGAGAAAATACATCATCTCTCTGAACAGAGACATACAGCTAAGAACACACATTTCCTCTTCAGACAAGCAAAATCCCCCAGACAGTGAAACGTGGGATGCTGACCACCCCAGCAGCAGCTGAACATGGGCTCGACTGGGTGACCCGGCAGAGAGGAACTTGTCGCCATCCTACCTGCAGAAGCCAGTAGCACCTTCTGTGAAACGTGGGGATGATGGAGGAATGGACGTAGCAGCCATACAGGCACTGGGGACACAAAAAGAGAGAAAATAGAGTCAGGTTAGTGAAGGAACCTTTGCCTGAGAGGCTGTGCCAGGGATGGGGTGCAAGTGCGCAACCTGCCACCAAAGACATCATTCTGCTGATGGTCGAGGCTGGATTGTGGCACCCCAGGCATGTGTTTTTAAGCACTGCTACAGGTCACAGAACCCCTTCCCCGACAGCCTCCCCTCCTGCTGCCTTTGCCCAAGCATGGTCACCCTGGAGCAGCCAGAGCCAACAGAGGCTCCAGCAGCGCTCAGCATCCCGACACCAACAGGGCTGCTCTGGGGGCTGCATCCCAATCTTGGCTCTAACCTATTCTTATTTTTTGACAAACACAATACCTACATCTCTTTTTCCATGGTTTATCTCCTGGGTATTTCAACTGAAAATGTTGTGTTTGTAAACTGAAAAAATTGCTGCCAGATATTTCAGACAGCAAAATGCCAAAATACAGTTTGTTTCTTTTCTGTTGGTTTTGTTTGGCTTTGGGGTTTTTTTAAATAAACTCTGCTTCTCTGATTAACTAAAATCAGCAAGGCCAAGGAATTCTTTCTTCAGGAATAAAACAAATTTCCAGTATGTTAAAACTTTCCAGTTGGAAAGCAAGCCCAGCATAACCCAAACACACAAAACTGGTTTTAATTTCAAAGACGCCCGAGTGCAGAGGGGTGCGGTGCCTCTGGATGTGTGCACTTGGTGAGCACACAGAAGGCTGTGGCAGATTCCCCTCCCCAGGATCACCACTTCCAAGGTTGGCCTGAATTAAACAGGATTTAAGGACTGCTGGTTGCTATCACCGAGTTATTTTTGAAACAGAAATTACAAAGATTAGTAATACTTTCAAATGATTCAAGGGTACATTCCACACACAGAAATGTAGGGAGGAAAAACAGAGCAGGGAAAAAAGCCCTGCAGAAAATAATCCAAAGAAAAGCTTAACATTTAAATCCTTCCCCTCGGATGGGGAACAGCCGCTGCCTTTTGTGTGGATAATCCCTGACAGTGACTCCTGGCACACAGCGCTGGGGGCTGCATGGAAAGGTCTGTAACATTCGGTTCTGCTGACTCAGAGCTGGTTCCCCCTCTTAGGAAAGCAGCTTGGGAGGTGCAGCATCTCCCAGTCCAACCCGCTTCCCAGTGAGGGTGAGAAAACCGGTCTGGAGCAGCTGGAGTAGCCTTCACAGCCACTACAGACATCCATAGCACCTCGTGCAATATATATCAGTATATTCCAGCATCCCCCCGACTAGCTTCCCACCCCAACTTCGCTCTGATTAAAACAAAACCCAAAAAGTGCCAGTGCTGGGCTCGGTGCAGCTTATGGTGCACAGCAGGTGGGAGCACTGCCCTGCCTCTCCAGAGATGTCTCGTGGCTAATTCTGGAGCTGTCAATAATGAATCACACAAAAGCCTCCCACCTCCATGAAAATGGTTTTCAACATTTCAGCAAACTCTTACAAAATCCTAACGATTCACAGAATTCACAAAGCACCCAGAACACAAAAGGGATTTCTTAAATTTTTCTTTTCTTTTTTTTCCCCATGGTGACAGGACATGAGAATCTGACTCTGGATTGATGTTTAGAGGCTGAATGTTCTAACTTGGGCAGCTGGGATGAAGGAGACCCACACAGTGAGCAAACTCCTGGCCTCAGAGAGATGACAGGGACTGTCCCCATGGGCAGTGAGAGATACCACAGTGTCGGAGAAACACGCTGCAGGGGACAAACAGACCCTGGGAGTGCACATGGAGTGTAGGCAAAATGAATGATGGCAGCAATAAAAACTACATTAATTTTTGGATAAAAAGGCATATAAAAACCCTTTAGGATATAAATGGAAAGCTAGGAAATCTGAGCGTCATTGTTTTGGAGGATTTTCAAGGTTAATGAGTTAACCGCTGGGGATGACACAAAGTCTGCAGCCCAACGGTACACGGGGATTAAGGGGAGGAGGGTGTAGAGGCGATTTTCCTACACTTGGCCCCACTGACCCCTGCTTTTGGTGTGGGATGAATCCCTCGGCCTCAGGATGGCTCAGGATCACCAAGCACCCAGCCAGCTGGACACCACCATGCAAATAATGAGGAGAGTGGAATTACTGCCCTGCCTGGCTGGAGCACACAGGTAACCAGGGCAGGAGTAATGCCTTTAGCAAAAGCTGTCTTTAAAATGAATTCTTGCTCAGAACAGGCAACAGGGGTTTCATTATCTGGGTTTTATTTTTTTTATTTATTTTTTTAGTGGGGAGGTAAAAGCTGTGGAGGCCTGTGTGTCTGTGGAGATGTTAATGCCAGGCTGGGCGCTCAGCCAACACATTAAGTGAAATCGAATTCCTGAAACCAGCTTTAATCAGCAGATTTTTAAGGTTAGAACAACTCTCTCCTCTGCAAGGCTTGCCAAGGTTAATTCTGTCCTGAGCAGGCTGAATTAATGGGCTGGACAGGAGAGAACATTTTTTTTCATGATTCTCTTTTAAGTTTACAAAATCTCCAGGAGAAGAGAAAAGGCATTTCTGAGCTGTCTAAGGAGAAATGCCACCACAGGAGTTCATCGACTGCTGTGTAGAGAACAAGGCCTAAAACGTGAGCCGCCATCCCCTCCCACGGGGACCGGCACCAGCCTGACTCTGAAGGAGCCCTGAGCGACACCAGCAGTGCCAGCTGCCCTGCAGGGAGCACTCTGACCCACTGCCACGCTGGGATCCGGATGCCCACGGTGGTGTGGTCCTGTCACCTCTCTGGGACTGTGTCCTTGTCCCTGAAGATGACCCAGTGCGTGCCCTGAGCACAGACCGCATCCTGCTGCCATGGGAGGATCCCTGGAATGAGACACCCACACCTGCCTGTGGGCACCTCCTGCACAGCCCTCCCACTGCTGCTGGAGAGCCTGGCCCTGCCAGCTCCACTGCAGCTCACATCTTCACAAGTCGAGGGGTAATTAAAGAAAAAAGGCCTTCCCTGGGCACTGGGGAGAGTGTGCAATTACAGCTGCCCACCCTGCCATTTGTATGCAATGCACATCTGGCATTACCAAACTTTAAAAACTTGGAGGCGGGGAGGGGGAATAAAAAATCAAATTATTAGTGGATTTTTTTTATCCTGAGCTCCTTACAGTGATTGTGGGTTATTTAAAAATAATACAATAATGCTGAGGTGTTCTTCCTTAACAAGCACACCTTGGGAGTGGAAATAGGAAAGCAGAAGAATCAAAAATTCAAGATAGGGTTGGACAGGCTTTGAAATTCTTCCCCCCAGTGAGTTACACTAGTGGATATTTTAAAAAAAAAACTAAAAATCGCCTATATTTTGTTCAGATTTTCACACTGAATTCCCAATTCCCTTAATAAGAAGCTAAATCAATCTTTAGAGAACAAATCATGTAAGACCTGTGGCTGTAAACTATTAAAATATACTTGAGTAATTTCCTTGTGTAAGGCTTCAACTTTCAACACCCTGGCAAGCCTGCGGACACCATAAGCAGGATCTGTGCAGGTTTCTGGGGGAAAAGGACAATAGGACCATGCCCTCTGCTCCTTGGCTCCGTGGTGGTGGTGCAGCTCATCGCCTCCTTGTTACACCCCCGTGCTGCTGGGATTTCCCTCTGTAATTACACCAGCCATTCCAGAGCTTCCTCACCAATTTCCATCAGTAACTAGCACACTGCTGGCAGTGGCAGCACTGCTGCCATGGATCAATCCTCCTGGGAAAGCCAGAAGAGGCATTGGCTTCATTCCTCTCATCATCCTGATGACAGGGTACGGGTCTCCTAAAGCAGCAGCTCTATCTGAGCCCAACCACACTTTGCCCTCACCCTCACCTACTGAAACCAGCACCGAACCAGGAAGGTGTGAGGCAGGAGCAGCAGCCGTGCAGGTGTGAATTCACAGGCATGCAAGGGAAAATGGAAAAGCAGCCTGTAAGTTCTCACGTGGGTACCTTTCAATGCAGCAACCTGTATTTCAGTGGTACAGCCAAAATGCAATGACAAATCTTACTATCCCATCCCTATCATGATATATAGACTATATATCCCTATCATAATACAGAATAATTCTGTGATTTTATCACAGATATCTCCATTATCTGTTCTTATAGATACCACTGCTAGCCCATTATTTTCATCAACTTTTCCACATCCCAGCAGAGATACCATCCACTCTTCCTGAAACCAATTCCTCTGGATTTCACACAAATCACGATCAGAGCAATTTGACAGCTGTTTGTAGTGATAAATTTGTTTTACATGTAGGAGTCATTGTCCATCTGTGTCTGTAACCAGCACCCACAACATTCTGTTCTGATCCTCTGAGAGGGCACAGCCCAGCTGTAAAAGCAAGGCAGCTGAGAACTGGGAGCTGCCTCTCGGCCAGCGAATCAGCAACCATGGGGGAAACCCTCAAATATTGTGTGTCACCTCTCTTTTCAAACAGACCTGAAGTGAGTGCCTTCTGAGACTGGGTTATCTTGCAGCAGATGGTCCTTCCTTCAGGACAGGGATGCTAAAGGCACAGACAAGTTCCAAATCCATTTAAACATCAGATGAGGCTCGCCCCTGTCAGCTGCGGAAGCTGGGAGACAGCGGCGGCTCCCGCCCGCTCCATTAATCAGGATTCACCCAGAAAAGCCAATGTGCTGCTATAAACCCCTGACTCGAGGCCAGCACCACACACAGGGAGCCACGTGCCAGCAATCCTCCTCATCCTCCTCAGCAGCAAAATGCAGCCAGGGAGGGCCTGGGGAGGCTTAGCCATGAGTGGAGGAGCAGGTTGGTGACAGTGCTCGTTGGGCACAGCGAGGCACAGCAATGCTGAGCTGATGGGGATGTGACAGGAGACCCCCATGTTTCCCCATGAAGATTGGCCTCAGTTCAGCTTTTCAAAACAGGGAGGTGTACCTGTGCCTGAACCCTGGGGAATCCTCAAGGCCGGCAGGCTGCCCCCGGAGTTCTTGTTTGGACTTAAAAAGTGTCATAACATAGGGAGGCATCCAAAATTTCCTGTTACTGCTGCAAATCTTCAACTAAAATGCTGCTAAACGTGTTTTCTCACTCCTCAGCTTAGCAAAACATAGATATTAGACAGGTTTGGATTTTCCTCTGACATCCATAAATAGTAACTTTGATTCAGCAAAGTGCAAAACCACGTCCTCAGATCTCAGCCTGGGCTAAGCTGCTCTGTTGGCAAGGTTCCCCTTTTATCAACGTCAACAGAAATTAAGCGATTGCTTACGGTTTGCCAGGTCGGATGAGGAGTCCCTGGTACTGACAGCAGATCCCAAAAACATTTTTAACATTCCTAGGTGGTTACAAAACCCTGGAGAACCCGACCCTTCACTTTTTGGCTGCAGCATTGTGGCTCAGCGTGGTGCAGCCCCTGGCATGGCCCGCCATGCAGGCACTCAGCCTGGTGCAGAGATTTTGGTTTTAATCCTATCGGCTCTTTGCCTGACATGTTTCAAACCCTTCATATGCCCTCGATGCCACCAGCAGCCATACCCAGATAACAATTCGTAGAATGAGCCAAGGGCTCTCATGTGATGGCTGAGCAAGGGAGGAGAGGTTACACAGCCTGTGCATTGCAGGACCTTGTCACTTCTGGTGGTTTTAGTTAACAAATATTGTTCTGTTTACTTGAGACTCGTTAGAAAGCAATTTTTGAAATGTTCAATATTTAATGAAATATTTAAATGTTTAATGGGTTCTTTTTCAAACCCTGTTTTCCCTCTGTGGGGTTCTGAAGTCACTGCAAAGATTGCAAGGTTTTAACTGTTACAAATGAATCTTCTAATGACATTGGCTTAGCGACAGAAATCAGCGTACGTGGGGATTGATGCTTCCACGGCAGCAACACCCACAGCCATCCCACCGCAGGATCATTGGTATGCAGCCCCACACCCCCCCGCAGTGCCTGCCTCTTCATAAATGCATACTTCTTTATTAATACAGGGATACTTTAATCTCAGTCTAATTTTACCTTTAGGGAAGCTCTATCCTGAGGCTGCCAGGAGCTCAGACCCTCCAGATGCAGCGATGTGATTTGTATTCAAAGCAGCAGGTCTATCTGTCAACATGTTTGTCTCCCCTCTCTGCCAGCTCTTATTTATAATCCCATTCAGATTAATGAATGACAGTAGTTCTCATCACAAGAAATTTGATTAATCAATTTAAGTGCTTAATCACCCTGGCCTGGGTGAGAAGAGTACTGGAGGAATTCTGCCTGTATAGGGGCAAAGTTGTGAGATGGAGGAGGAAAACATCATTGCTTTCCCTCGGGAGCAACTTGAGCCCAGAGTGTGCACCCGATCCTCGACGGGATTACGAGCTTTCCAAAAGCTCAGAGTTTCCTTAGGGCCAGCAGTCATGGCCAATTAGTCACAAAATATCCTTTTCAACCCACTTCCTAATCTGACACAAAAGGCTTCACACTACCTACCTCATTCCCTGCTACCCGTGTCGCTTGAACCCAAAACCCATCAACCATAAAACCTCTCCTGGGGTGATGAACAGGATAATCCAGTGGCATCCTGCAGCATCCCACTCCCCATTAGTCCTGCCCATTGCTTTCCTGTACCACAAAGACCCCCACAGCCTGGCTGTGTCACCACCTTGAATACTCCAGAATAATCTCCAGGGTCTTCTGGAGACCTGGGGGATATTTCAGGTGATGGGTAGGAGCACAGTTGAGCAGAAATCACTGATTTTTAGGACAGAGGCCATGCAGTGTGGGCGCTGCTCTGAAGCTGCTCTTGTGGACACTCTGAATGACACGATAAAACAAAAAAAATTGGTAACACAGCTCAAGCAAACTCTGCTCAGCCAGGTACACAGGATACAAGGATTCTCACTGGGAAGAATTCCCACATTCATTTCTACCAACTAACCTCCAAGGGACACGGAGGCAGGTGCCCCCTTTGGAGCTGGGTACAAACAGGGCAGCACGAGCTCTGCAGACGGATGGTCTAGTGGTACCTGCATGTATGGAACAGTCTGCAAGGCTGCAAGGGATTACTGAGAGCAGAGCTGGGTGACAGAAGCTCCATACAAAAGCCAGACTCCCACACTCTCAGGTAAGGGAAGAGCATCCCATTGACCTAGATGTGAGGGGGCAGTTAGTAAGAGGAAAAGTGGTACAAGAGGCTGCTCCGACTCCACAGGCTCATGCTCTAAACCAACACTGCCCAGCTGGGTCTCTAGTGGAATGCAACCAACCTACAGGACAGGCATTACCTAGGTCCCTGTACACCATCGACCTCTGCAGCCCCCTCAGCCTGTGCCACCACTTCACTTCCCCTGTGTGAGGGTTTCCTGACTGTCACCACACAGTGAGAAAAACTGGGAACTGGTAAACCATGGAACGTATTAATGTCACACTGAAATATGACACAATACACAGAAGTGTTTTACATTTATTCTCCTCCAGGAATGTTAGAAAGACAATATAATGAGAATGCTGCAAACAAGTCAAGTGTTTTCCTCCTAATCTGGCAATAAAAATACGTCAAAGAAATGCCTAAAATCCTAATAGAGAACAAAAAAATAATGGGCTGGGCTATGACAGGATTTAGCTGCAACTTTATTTGAAGGCTTTAATCATGTCCCCTACAACATCAATGGATAATCAGATACAAAGCTGTAGGAACCATTAATGTCTGTGTTGGTTGTCTCAGCTGTTTGGGGTCTGAGACTGAACGGATCGGGCAGAGGCTAATGAAGATAGGTCGAGACTGAAATACCTTTACATCTGAGGAAGCTTTGCACAAAAAAAGGATTATTGAGCTGGTCTTAGTGGAGACTTGACTGAAGCAGCAAATACTGTGATAAGAACAGCACTGCATCTCCAGCCCAGCTGCCTCCATCATGGCCATCAGAGGCAGGCTGGCTGCACCCAAGTGGGAAACTTTGGCTTTTATCTGTCTGATTCTCTTCTCTAGGAAAAAAAAAAAAAGACCATCACAGAATGGGAGAACTAGACAATATCTGACAGTGCCCTGGGGAAATGCAGGCTGAGATGGTATTTTTGGAGACACACGACAGAAACAAGCCACATGTGAAATGATCCAGGGGGTGCAGGGCAGGGGCACGATCACACGAGGGACACAGGTCTGATGCGTTCACTGTCTGTCCAACACAGGCGAATAAGGACACAAGTTCTAACAAATGCAACTAATAAGAAATATAAAAACATCTAAAAGAACTTTTGGGAGCTATTAATTACACACACAGTTTTATCTTGAATTAATTTTGTGACGGACAAGAAGCCTTAGCTGGAATCCTTTTTTGGCATCCTCCCTTGGGCAAAATCAGCCATGGAACCATCAGCAGATATCCTACACTGCGAAGGGACATGCTCAGGTTCTGGGTCCTGTCATTTTTACTCCTCTTGCTTATGGTTACGAGCAGTAGGCGCTGCAGTCAGTGACTCAATGACAACACCTGTCCACCCCACCTGGTCACTTCGAGCTCTTTGCAAAGGTGACACAATTCCAGACTGAGCGGAGAGCGTGTGGCTGTGGCGTGGTTGGACGCTCCAGCCAGGGAACTTCCCGTGGAAACCGATATTCCCTTCCCATTTCGGGAAGTCACTTAAAGTCTTCAGCAGCTCCTGGATTCTGAAAATTGAATCCAAGTGCATAGAAAACTTGGAAGGGCCTGATCTTCAAACCTCCTTTGAGCAAATGCATTTATAAAAAAGCATTTACACAACCTAAAACAAATTACTGTGTATGCCAATACTAAATCTTCCCATTCCAATTTAAAATCCTTCAGCCTCACTACTGCTCACAAGCAATGGCAGGAGCTACAGTAAGTGGGCATTTAAGAATGTTTTTCTGTAGAAATACTAAGTTTATATTGCTTACAATCAGCTTATAAATATTTCCTGTCCCAAAAAACCTAAACAGTTTAGTATTAATTTCTCAAGATTAGTGCACCAAAATGTACAGAAGTTCACCACCAGCAGACAGCCCAGTGTTTCTAACGTTCAATAAGCAGCGAAAAGGTCGACGTTTTACTTGTATTAATTTTTTATCAGAGAAGGGAACCAGAGGTTCACAGTGTTGAACTGATCATAAGAAGATTCACAGTGACGTGTCAATTTAAACAGCATTTGTTTCATTTTTATAAGCCCAAGTTTTTCAGCATTTGGGAGAAAGGGGTGGGCAGATACTCATGTGCTTGTTCACTGCCAAGAGAAGATGCCTGGCCGAGACTGACAGTGCGCTGAGTCTACTTAAGGTGGCTACAGCACAAAATTGAAAAGCAAGATTTTCTCAGTCCCTGAAATCAAGTTCAATATTCAAGGAAAAGCAAAAGAAAACAAAAAATTCTGGGTTGCTTGCTTCTCAGACGTCCCACTGACACCACAAAACTGTCATTAGAAATGAGTCCCACAGGCAGGTAGAAATCTGTTCCCTCAGCTGTACAATCCATCATTTATATCCAACACGTTGCCTGTAGGTTTACAAATCACAAGGAATTTACTGAATGGCTTTCATAAGGAAAAGCGGACCATAAATTATCATCACACAAAAGCCACTCACATCAGCACACAACTTAATTTTCATGCCAAATTTCATAATTGATAACTGTAAAAAACCCCACAAAACCAACAAAAAATCCCAATCTGAGCAGTCTTCAAAAATAACAGTACAGTATTAAGGATGGACATTAACTCAATTATTCACCTATTCCTTCTTCTCTAATCCCACACTGAACCTGAAGGGGCAGGAACTCGGCCTCTCCACAGCCAAGGCTGCACTTTGCCCCAAAGAGCTTTTGAAAAGAACTGGTTTGACTTGCAGTAAGTTCAGAGGTCTGAAAAGCAAGGACAGTCCCTCTGGAACTACTGCCACCACTGTGCAGTGGCTGTGGCACCTTCTCAAACTTTTGATAAATCCTCCTCTGAAATGGCAATTAACACCTTTTGTGGGTCTCCCCACAAGATTAATTTTCCAAGCACAGATTAATGAAAACGCAGGCAGAAGTGTTTAGAAAGTATTTTCTCTATTAATTTGCAGCAGCAGCAGATTACCAGTAGGGCAGCTAATAAAGACATTGGCTCGTTCAGGTGAGAGCAGACAGGGAGACAGACAGGGCCACTTTCCTGGGCACCCTGAGGGGACAGCTCTGTCACCACCATGCCCCAGCACACTTCAAATTCCATAGAAAAATGACTCAGGTTGCCCCAAAATGCTGACTGGGTCCTGTCCACATGTCAATGGGCAGCTCAGAGGAGGGAGCAGCCCCAGGAACTGCAGCCATCACAAACCCCCACAGCCAACAGGTTCTGAGCTCCCAAGCAGAAGGTCAGACACACACTTAAAAATCTCCAGTCCCTCCAAATCCATCAACAGCAGATGCTACTTCTGGTTGAAAGTTTACCCTTAGGACTGAGAGGCTCCTTTTCATGAGAATTTTTCTCTACCATACACAAATCTCAAAGGGATATTTACTGAACTAGATAAAGAGTTTGACACCAACATAAAGAGAATGCTGCAGAGCAAGTATGCCCATGAAAGGACCCCATGGTCACTGCAGAGCCCATGGCAGATGGCTCTGGAAAGTGGATTGAGTTCACCTACCTTACTGAAGCAGGATTTTTTGACTCCCAGAACCCCTGTATTTTCCCAAATTAACAGAGCATGCTTCATGTTTCTTTCTATAACAGCATCTTCTGCAGTTCAAGCTAACAACAGTTTCTTTCCTCGTATTTTCCTTTACAGCACTAAGTTCTATTTGAAATTGAAAACTGCTATTCTGCCCTCATTTTCCCAAGCTCATCCGTGGCAATGTTGCATTTTGATACAGTCTAGCTTACAGCCTGGGTTGGGTTTAAAACAGTAAGCGTGTCCGTTTCTGTGCCCTGCCTTGGGGAAGGCAGCGTGCTTTTGCCTGGCTCATTACAGAATCAATCAAACCTGCACTTCATGGAAGGACGGGAAGGCGGTGGGAGGAGAAGACGAAACCACATCCCCTGTCCTTTGTCAGCAGCACAGAGCTGCGCACTCCGTACCCTTCAAAGCTCCTTGCAGGCGGGTGGCAAAGCACTGCTGAGGCGCTGCGGGTGCTTCCTCCCGGCAGCTCCCTCACCCTCCTCTGCTGCCCGCACAGCCTTCAGACCAGCACTGAGGGCTCGTGTCAGCACAGCTCTGAAACAAACAGGACGACAGCTGAACGCAACATTCACGAAGGTGACCTTCAAACCTTTTCGGTGTTTAAATTCCGTGTGCACCCTTAACAAATTAGCCATTACCCAGTCGAGACTGCAACTCACCTCTCCCTTGCAGAGTAGGGAAGGCCCAGTAAGTATAAAGTTTAATACTATCCTGTTTAATGATATTTTCACTTCAACTGAACTATAAAATTAACTGAGAACTTACACTAAAAAAAGACTTTTATTTTATGCTGATCATTAACGATGGAGGTTTCACACTTGAGATCTGTTATATTAAAAGGGACTAAAATTGCATGTATCAATTATCTTATTCTAAGTGGACAGACTTCTCATGAAATATTAAAACTGTTTTGTGACTGTAGAGGAGAGAAGAGCCAAAACCTGGGTGGGAAGGAATCTGTGGCCCACGGGTGCTGCCTGTGCTGAATGGTGCAGCACTCCCTTCCCCCTGAGCCATGGGAGCTGCCTCGGGCTCCAGGCTCTGGCATGGTCCCACATGACCTTGGGTGGACCACAGGCCTTATCTTCTGTCCCTGAAACAGTCTTCTTCAGGCTGTAATGCTTAAAACCTAAGTTTAAATGCTTTAAAACTAAGTTGGAAGTCCACGACTTTGCTGTTTACTTTATCAGTTAATCCATCTACAACGAGCATAGTTCAAAAGCTAATAAACTAATGAGCACAGAAGAACCACCCTCAGCATCACACTGAACATGCATACATGGAGACACAGAACTAAGCAAAAAACTGGTTAAGAAGAAAAGCAAGAGCACCAGCAACTGGGAGGATGCAAAGCCCACAGCCCAGGGTGGGGTCTACACCTAAACCGGCTGTGCTTGCAAGTGAGAGTAGAACAAAGCCTCTTAAAACTCATGCATTTCTCTAATGCTCTTGATGTGGAGTCTCTGATACAGTTCAGTGCCACTACAGGTATGCAATTAATTACAGACCAGCTGTAATGCACTTTGCAAATGAAAATTCTATTAAAATGTAATTATTAATTCTACAAAAATGTAATTATTAATTCCATTACTATTACTGCCAATGGCACAAACCCACCTTGAAATATAAAACTCCCCTCCGGTAACTTTAGAGACACACAATAAATGGTGCAAGGAAACATAGTATTGAAGGACCCTTAGGCCACTAAAACTTCCCGAGCACAATGCAACACACCCAAATAAAGATCCCCACTTGCACAACGGCAGAGGCAGGATAAGCACTTTTTTCTGCAGGTAATGTGTTTTGTTGTGATCATCCTCTTCACTTTCTCTTTCCTCTTAACATACAAACCCAGGCATGTTTAGCTGCAGAAGGTGCTGACTTGGCAAGACTGGGTTTGCCGAGGAAGTACGTGTTATCCCCGGTTTTTTAAACCACACAGTGTTTGTTTAAACACAAGCCAAAGCTCAGCTGTGTGAGGGGGATGAGCACACGGCAGTGCCAGCCATCCAGCTCCACTGCTGGCACCCACACGCAGAACTGCTCCTTGTCATACACCCACAGCCAGGAAGGATTCATGAAGCCAAGTCCTAAATTTAGAAGTCATCATCCCAAAGCTGTACGGGAAACGATTCATCATGACGACAGCAGGAACATGTGAAATGGAGTTGTTTGGAGAATAATACAGACAGGTATTTGCACAGGACAGAGATAGTGGTGGTGTTTGGAGCCTTCTGAGTATGGATCACACTGCTCCAGAATGGGGTGGCTTTTCCAGGGTCCTATGATGACTCTGCCACAAGGCCTAACCTCAAATAACGTTTCAGTCTGTCCTAACACAACAAAAGTCTAGCTATGTTCTGGAGAGGGGGAAAAAAAGAAATACATAAGGATGAAAAAGCGGTGGCGTTCATCTGGCCACTGAGCCCAGAGCTCCCTGATGTGAATGTCACGGACACCCTCGATCCTGGGCTCCCACCTGATTCTGTCCTCATGAGCCCGTGGCTGGCACCTGACTTCCATGAGAAGGCTTGGACAAAGACTCAAAACTCCAAGAATATCACCAAATGTCTACCCGTAGCTGCTCTTGCTCTAGACATTCCCGTGCCAACATCAACCACAGTTTACACATTTTTTCACCCCCCACTTTATTCTTTCAGCATTTGTAGATGGAACAACTTCACCAGCTCTCAGCCCTGGTTTTGCCAGATTAAACAATCATTCTATTTTCGCTTATAAACCAGCCCATTTTCCTGACCCAACCCACCCTTTTCTGTTCTGTTCCCCACCGGTGTCTTCTGAACTCCTCCGGTGCACACTGTGTTGCAAATGATTCCACCTTGCTCACGGCCCCTCATGCCTCACTGCTGCTGTTATTCCCTCCGAAGCACCCAGGGATTGCACATACCAAAGGAGCCATTAGCACACGCTGTCTGAGGCTAAAGGACCCCAAATAGCATGCAACTGTGTGTGAAAGCCACCCTAAATGGACAGATGAGACACTGGTTTTAGCTGCAGAGATCCTCCAGTGTGCAAAGTGTTGGTAAATACCGGCACTTTAGCCAAGTGTGGCTTCACATGGCCTGTGAGCAGGACATCTGTGGGGCAGAGGGAAACGAGAACGCATCTCTGAGAATAACAGTGATGTAAAAGCTAATCTCCCTCCTTCCCACTGCTATATTCCCAGTCACAAGCTACGTGTTCACTATCTTCCATTGACATATTGTGTCCTCTTCCTTAAATTCCTAAGAAAACTTTTCTCTCCAAGGAAATTCTGCAGAAAAGACTGAATTTACATATACTTAATACACATGTCAAAACGTAAAATGTGAGGATTTGGTATTCCTACTAGGAGTGTTATACATGATTTGTATTATCTTCCTTAAACTCCAGAAAAACTTCACTGAATCCCATCCCTGGGACCACAGTTCCTCTGCATTTACTGAAGGTATGATGCTGAGCAGGAACTACGCAAGTTTGGGCTAGGCAAGTTTTGGGGCAATTGCCTCCATAATCTAAATACATCTCCTTAATTTTGCACTTTGGGGAGGGAAAATGGGACAACAGGGAGGTTTTAGGGATAAAACCTGAAAAATGAACAGAAGGGAGCTCGTGTTTCCTGAGGAGGAGGGAAGGTCTGGAGGTAGGGGCACCACACAGGCTGCCCCACAGCACTTCACGTCACCACCTTGACCACCCCTCCAGTGGCTCCATGCGCAGGAGTTGCAGTTCAGGGGAGGGTCCCAAAGGAGAAGAATCTCTGCAGATAATGATTCACCACAATGGCTTTCCAGTCAGAGACAGAACAACCTGGAATGCTAAAGGTGAACTTCAGATCTGCTGTGCATTTTCCTTCAGACCATGATCAAAACTTCTTTCCCTGCCAACAGCAAAGTCTACTGTGAATTCTTTTTTCTGAAAACCGGCCATTTTTGAAAGCCAGCTTGGAAACCAGATGTGTTCCAGGGGACAAAGGTAGTGCCATGTGTATATGATGCAATGCTGGGAAGAAGAGCTTAGGATATTGACGTTATAAAACCTGTGTAGCACTGGGAAATAGCATTTTTACAAAGGTTACAAATAGGAATGCAAGACCTATGGTCAGTTTCCCAGATCCTGCTCAGTGATGCGATATTGCAGGTTCCCTCTTCCTACTGAGAGAGGAAAGGTGAGCCACACCGACCAGAGCTGCAATGCTCCCCAGCCACACTGGCCACTGTTCCATCACCAAGAGCAGGCACAGCCTCCACCAGAGAAGGAAATAAGCTCCCAGCTGACAATTCCTGGGCACAAGGAGCATCATCCCAGCTCCACAGCTGAGCCATACTCCAGTACGTCCCCCCCATACCGATGGCTCCTGCAGTTCAGTTGCTGTCGTCTCTGCATCCACAAATCAATTTTATGGAATGCACCAATTCAGGAGCGGTGCAGTGAAATACACCTGTATTACTGGAATATCAACTATCTTTGCAAAGAAACAGTTTTCTCCATGAGCTACCCAGACAGCTGCCTAGCTCTGCAGAGCTGTGCAGAGAACAGGGCCAGAGGTGGCTCTGCCCAGCACAGAGAGGTTGGTCCCAGTTCCCCAGCCAGTCTCTCGCATGTCAGCTCTGAGGGGGGCAAATTGCACACCACCCATGCTAAAACTGCAGATAACACAGACTTCTCACATCCATATTTAAAAAAATCCAACTATTTCAAGGAGTTGGGCAAACATCACCCAGATGGCAAGTTTGCTGCATCCTTGCTGAAAAATACTATGCAGCCAACAAACCCATATGGCCAACCAGAGAAGCCACATAAAGATAACAGTACGCCTGTACAGGCAAAATGTCAATGAATTGGGCCCAAAGTACATAAAAATCTGCTACCTGGTCCATTACACCTGTTCCTGAAATCCATGCTTATATTTACTTTAACATTTAGTAGTTCATAAACATGGGATGGGCAGGTATGGTCAAAGGTGCTGGCAAGTGCTGCCTCTGCAGCCCACTCTGCTCTCCACACCCCAGCCTCTTCCCCCTTTCAGCTGGAAATAGGGTCTTACAGTCTTCAAATTGTCCTGAATGGGAAAGGGACGAGACATACAAGCAGATGAACTATAAACAATATTCCGGAAAAATCTCTCATTGCCTGTGGATTTATCTCCCCCAAGAAGGTCGGCCCATTCACTGGAGAATTATTAAGCTCTGCTTAATAAAAGAGATGCAGAAAGGGCTGGCATCACCTGAACCACTGACTCGAATGCAAACACTGAAGGCTCTGCCATCACCATCACCTTTTCCATGGCTCTTATCCATGCAAGATCAGAGAACCATTTCTGCTGGCTTCCAAAATGACACTGAGCTGAAAAAGCTGCAGAGGGAACTGAGAGCAAGAATCTTCTATATTAGGATTAATCAATTAAATGGCCATTACAGCAGGAACCTTCAAGATGCTCGATGGCCAACAAGATCTGTATTCATGCCCTGCTGTCTGAAATCCCCCACCAGCCATTTACCATCCCCTCAAGGTCTCTCTCAAGCGGCCTGATCTGGAAGGAGGAATGAGCTGTGTGACAAACCACAGGTGTCTGGGAAGGAAGGGGTTTTGTGCCACCGCCAGCCACGCCGCCAGTGTTCTGAGGTCCTGGCCAGACGCTCGCTCACGGCAGTGGATGTGAAGAAAGGCTCAAGCCTTTACCGTGTTCTGAACTCCATGGAGGCTCTGAGGGCCGTGCGTGCTGCTGCTGCTCTGCACTGAATTATCCCGGGTGCCCCCAGCCTGGGGGAGCCCGCGTGGGAACCGCTGCAGCCGTTTCCAAGGCAACGGCGCGATCTGGAGCAGGATTCCTTTCTCATCAGTGAGATGGCTCAAGTATCCATTACGTTCAGCGGCGGGTTGAATAACAAACACGAACGCCAACAAATCAATGAGACGCGCAGGATTTTAAGCCCTGCAAAATGCTTGTTTTCTTCTGTATTCCCTCAAGCCCGAGGCTCCCCAGACAAGTTAGAGCAAAGAGATTTCAAATTTGGCAAGAATCTAGGCGACAGATCCTCCTGAAGTGCAAATTGCCACAGTTCCACTGAAGTCAGCAGAGATATGACAATTTACACCCACTTAGGTTCTGCCACTGGGTAATTAGCACATTGCAAATAACTGGAAACAGATTCCCAAATAAGAACACTTTTAAGCTTGAAGCAAGAATGTTTAAATTTAAAAAAAACCCTCCACAATTTTTTCCAGGATGAAGCAAACTTGCAGGTTTCTCTGCTGGCTTCTTCTAATACATTACTGGATGAACTAAAAAATTATCAGTCTTTTTGTTCCCGACAACACAGGGTTACAGGTGATGAAACCACAGTTATGTTTTCAGCCTTGCTGTACCTGATGTATTTGGTTGATGCATCCCCCACCAGGTCCAGCCCAAATGCCCTTTCACTACCAAAGTTCCCCCTGCACCCTTAGGGACCCAGGACCCCAACAGTTGGTTCTGGTCATGCCCAGGTTTTGTTGCCTACCCAATTTCTTGGGTAGACTTTTCTCTCAGATACAGAGGTAACAACACATGTGTTGGTCATTTGCAGGATATAATACTCAAGTTCTGAATAATTTATCTTTTAATCAATACCCAAAAAGGTCAAGCAGAACAAACCCTTCATTCTTTCACATTGTGCTGACTTGTCTAACATCAGTCCTGGGCAAAGCAGTGGAAAAAATGATATGAGATTCAATTAATAAGGAATTAAAGGATGTGACTACACTTAATGTTTGCCAACCTGGTTTTATGGGAAATAGCTTCTCTTCAAGCAAACTGGGTTTCATTCCTTCAGGAGGTTCAAAGTCTGGTTGACAAAGGCCACATATTTGGAAGGTACTTAAAATTTTCCATGGGATTTTACTCAGTACCAAATAGCATTCAAATGTTAAAAACACACACACATCTCATGAATTAAAAGCTGTCCAGCAGACAGATCTCAAAAGCAGTGGTCAATTGGGACTTATAATCAAATCATGATCTATCGAAGAGCAGGCTGCACCCTGGGAAGCAATGACCCTGGAAAAGCTCAGGCTTTGGAATGGACAAGTGGCTCGGCTCACATGTGCAGGCAGCTGTGAAACCCAATTGCTGTTGGGGTTGGCACTAACAGCAGAGACACATGCCTGGCGAAGGTTCCTGTGTGACAGCTTAGCAGAGATACCACAGATCTCTTCCTTTGCCTGAGCAATAACTGCATGGCTCTGATGCACTGGTTTGCCCAGTTACAACAGTTTTAAAGAGGGGAAACATCTAAAGCAGCACAGTAAGGATTCCCTTCCTGTCCTTTTCCCGGGATACAGATACTCCTTGTGCCCATCCATCACGCATGAGCTCATCCATCACAGCAGATGACCAAGGGCACGCCTGCCCTTACCCATTGACCATGAGCAGGCACTTCATCCATCAGCCCACATGTGAGCTCGGTGGGAGGAGTCAAAAAGGCAGAGACACACAGCAATCAGAAGTCCCTGGGATCTGCTTCCTTCTGCCACCAGCAGCGGGTGCTCAGGGACTCCTGAGTGCTGGAAGAGGTGCCTCTGACTGCAGCTGGCCCTGTGCCCTGCCCTGCCCCATGTCAGGCTCACGAGAGGAGCTAACAAGCCCCTGTTAGTGCTCTGACGCAACAGCCTGCCTTTCTTCTCTGGCATGTTATTCCAAAGGTCCGAAGTGCTGAGTCAGGGAAATTTAATGTGATCTCTACACCTCAACAACTACGCCACTAAAACGTCCCTGCGCTCATCTATCAGTAAGGCACTGGCTCTCTCATCTGCATGAAAAACTGCCTGGGGGGAACACTGGTAGGGAGCGAACACAAGGCAAGGATCCCTGGGAGGAGACAGGAGGACTGATGCTCCACAGCAAGACTTGCCATGTATGCTCAAGCCCCAACATCAGTCAAAAGAATAAAAAGGCAGCCTCAAAGGTCCAAGGAAGGGGATGTGTGGCCCCAAAGTGCCCAGCACTGAGACAGCATCTTCCAGCTGCAGGTGTGGCTCAGGGTGCCAGACTGCTCAGAACTCAAGCTGCTTTAGTAATGTCTACAGCAGCTGATAACTCAGGGCTGTAAGGAACATATACGTGTTTTAACGCCATCCAATGGGGAGTGGGAGTTTGTCTTCCCAACACCTGGTGTGCTGCCTCTGCTCACAGCAGAACCATCCCTTCTGAGTCCCTCCTCACAGCAGAGCCATCCCTCCCATGTCCTTCCTTGCAGCAGAGCCAGCCCTTCTGTGCCCTTCTTCACAGTAGAGCCATCCCTCCCATTCCCTCCTTGCAAACAGGTTTGTTATTAGCTGGGGAAGCAGAGGGTGTCTGATGGCAAGGGGAAAATAAATCATTGTTCCCAGCTAAATGGAGTAGTGCAGATCTGCTGGAAATGCTGCCTTTACCACCAGTGCAAATAATGGAGATTGCACGCGCCGGGGCCAAGGCAATGAGCCACCGCACTATTGATGGGGTATTTGTACAACTCCAGGAGTTGTTTCACAGCCAGCTTTAACACAGACAGTGTTGCTGTTCAGAGCTGAGGATTAATTCTGCTCCTTATCTTGTGCAGGTTTCCCCAGCCAGACCCCAGAGAAGCAAAGGAGAAGGAGCTCTTGCCCATGTCTCCCCCTCCACCACTGATGTGTCTGTGGGGGCCCAACGCTCTGCCTGCCACGTCGTTGAGTGTGTGAGGGAGGATCCTTAGAGCACGCTGGTAAACAAATATTCATGGAAACACATTCTGCATTTAATCTGGGGGAATTACCGAGTGGGAGACATAAAAAAGAGCCATTACCACGTTGGATTCATCCCCGCTTAGCCCCGGCTCCTGTTCCTGACAGCTGCCAGCACGAGACGCACTGGAGGAAGGTGAAGGGCTTTTGCATGAGACATCAGGAGCTCCTGAAAGCATTATCTGAAATCCTATGCAACCTTCCACTCTGTAGCTATTCCACTGGCAGAGAGAATAAAATCTATAAGAAACATGATTTATCAACACAATTATAATTTACATTTTAATGAACGATGCTGCAACAAACACGACAAGAGTATCTCATTTCTAGCTTCTATTTCTGTTGATGCCAGTCAGCATGTTCCACTGCTCACCATTTTTACTTGAAACTCTTGGGGCCATGGGCTGTGTAACCCATTTATTCTGCTCTCCAGGCATCTACCATCTGCATCTATGTCCAAATTAAAAAGGAAAAGCACCCAAGTAGTTGACAGCCACTCCCCACTGGGAACTGAGACGGGACCAATGACTGGTAGAATTCCAGGAAAGCCATACACCCAGTAACCCAACAGAACACCTTAACTAACACTAGGGAGAGACTTATGGGCTTCATTCTCTGCAGTAGTTTGCAAAAAGTACATAACAACATATTATTAGCATACAAAGTTGAAAGGCATATAAATCAGTGCAGGAAAGCCCAGTATCTCTACAAAAGAAATACAATGAAATATAAAATTACAGATGAAAACCAAGCATCAGCTGTGCTAGCACTTGCTTGAGTTAGAAACAACAACCAAGATGTCAAACTGGTGCGATATCTCACTCTTTGGGTTTACTTCTTTAACCAAAGAACTACAGCTTCTCATTGATTTTTTGCAGCACATTTAAAGATAGATTAGTACATTACTGCAATTGTGGTGGGTTTTTTTTAAACAGAAGAACTGTAACGCATTACAGATACTCCAAGCCTTCAGAATTTTTCAAAATGTGACTCTTTAAGTAGTCATATGCATTAGTAGATAATTTTCTACAAAACAGAACAAATCAAAGAGGCTTTCCCACTAAAAGCATCTCTGCCTCAATCCCACCTGCTCTGCACCAGAACCTTTTATTCCACTCCATGTGTGTGTGTGCCTTTACAAAGGTCCTGGAACCCTTGGGTTCAACCGAGCCTTATTACATTTTAAAGCCTTTGGATGGCAGCAGCAAAGTGTTCTGCACTATAAACCAGAACACAGCTGAGCTTTGATGGGTTTGCTGCTTCTTTCTACCCCACAAAACACCTTCTAAATGCTATTAAAATTTAGCATATGCCATAATAACCAACCTGCATTTTTTTTCCACATTTAAGTCAACTGACTTTCAAGTTTTATCTTTCTATGTACTTTGAATCAAATAAAGTTGTTTCTGCTCAGGAGGAGAAGGATGATTAGTAGCTCGTTTTGACGATCATCAGTTCCATGAGCAAAAGTCCAGATACCCAAATAAAAGTGCCAGTGGAGACAAAGTAGAAAAGTTTTACAATTTTCTGTGTTTTCCAGCTATTAGATTTAAAAAAAAAAAAAAAGGGGGGGGGATGTTGAGCAGGAACAGAAGAACAGAAGCATGCCAGGGCTGCCCTGGGGTGCACCCTGCCCCTCACCTGTGGGTCCCGACACCCACACAAAGACAGCCATCTCTCCTCCCAGGGAGGGGGAGCCAGTGGGAGTGCCGAGGGGAGGCCAATGTCACCCTCAGAGGAGTGCTCTGGTTGGGCTGTGTCCAGTGCAGACATGCCTCTCTGGCCAGAGATCACCTCTCTGCAGGGTTTGTTAAGGGTCTCCAGAATGATGGGGAAGGCAGAGAGCTCCTGCCAGTGCTTCTCAGGGGAGGGAGACTGTGCAGGGAGGACAGGAGTAGGGGGATGCAGGTAAAGGTCACTTTTTACATAAACTGAAGGGTTACTGATGCATGGTTGGGCCCAGATATAACTCCTGGAAATCCCAGTCCTGGTGCAGCCAGGGAAGAGAAGGTGTCAGCGGGATCACAGACCCCCAGCTCACCCGGTAGGACCCTGTGCTTCTGCTCCATTGGTGTGGTGTGCACCACTCTAGTCTGGTTTCAAGCACTTTTATATTTAAATTAGTAAATTTTTAATTAGTAAATATTGAAATTAGTAAATTAGCTACCGCCCCGTGCACTGCCCAAAAGGTAGTTCTAAAGGAATGTCACTCAGTGAGGACAAGGACTCATCTCTGCAGCGTCTCTCTAGTATTACAAATATAATTACAACCATCAGCCTGTGCTAACGAGTAGGAAGGCAAATGATTTGCATCCAAACTGCAGCCAAGTCAAACCAGAAGATGCTTCTGAAATAGGACCCAGTAAGGCACTGAGCTACAAAATTCTTCAACTTAAAGTTACAGATGAAATGTAGGAAGTCACACTAGAAACTCCTCCTTCCAGCTGAGTCAGGATGCAGAGGCTAAAATGAGCCAAATCTGAGTTACCTTCAAAATAACCAACACCCCCGCCAGGAGCTGGGCCCTGTCCCACCACCTGTGTGGGTGGAGGGAGGGCATGACTGGAAAGCTGCAGAGAAGAAACCATCAGACACTGGGACCAGGATTTATGCAGACTGCAGGAAATTTAAAATAGGTAGAAACAAGAAAATTCTTCCTCGACTAGGGCAGAACACCAAGAAAGCCTTGGTGGCAGGATGATTTATCATGTGTTAGACTCATGTCCTGGTCCAGTAACAGAAGTTTCATCCTTGGGAACACCTGAGGTTCTGCACAAGGTTAGGGAAAGCACTGCAGTGATTAACCCACCTTTGGCTCCGGCAGCCAGAGGAATAGCCTGAGAGATTTTCCCCGAATCTGGTTTCTAGGATTCAAGGCTTTGGAATCACAAAGAAGCGAGGAAGGAAATTTTGCACAAATCACATGTGATCATCATTTCCTTCAACTGATGGCACTGGTGCCACAGAGGGCAATGGGAGCAAACTGGAACCCCATCGCCCAGTGGGCCACTAATGCCCCAGCCTGCATTATTTTCACAGGTACTTATTTATGAACAGTCTGAAAACCCGGGACATTTATCTTCAGGTAATTTCCTCCCAAAGCAGGTGACCAGACACACACAATGCTCCCCCTGCAGTGACCAGAGCATGTGCTCGCTGTGTTGCATTTGCTCACCTGCAGGCAACTCCTGCTGCACGCTGGATTGGCTTCTGCAGAGCACATGAGAAAGCCCTCGCTTAATATACTCAGGAAACTCTTCCCCTGGATTTTGCCCCCTTTCCTACCTTCCCACTGCCAGACAATATAGAAAAGGGGAAACACAGCACCTGTAAATCCAGGTTATGATCCAGCACCCCAGGGATACTTGGAGACACTCTCTCACATCGTGGGATCCAGGGACATTTCCAAGAAGCTTTCCCTGGCCACACACAGTTGGTCCAAGGAGGGTTGTTTATAGTCACTGGCAGTTCCACAAACATCCATGATTTAGTACCCCAAATATTTGTCTCTCATGAAAGTCAGGAACCTCTCAATTTTACAAGAGTTGTTACAAATCAGACAAAAGCTATTAATAAAGTGTGAAACCTGCAATATCCCCCAAGGGCTATGGAAAAAGAAATCAGCGCTGGAAGGAAAGATCAAGCGCAGCTCCAGTGACAGATGGTGCTCCACAAAAGGTCAACCCTTGGCTCATTCTGCCGCTCATTATTTATTAACAATCTTTCTGACATTGGCATTACTGCAAGAGTCCAGTGTTATGCAGATAATAAAACGCTACTGTAGAGTCCAAGGTCTCCTGCAGGTACAGCAAAAAGTTTGCAAAGTGATTTCAGTGTCGCAGGGCACTTTTGAGGATGCGCATGCCAGAAGGGCAGAGAGAGCCTGCAAAGTGACCATGAAAAGGAAAAGTTTCATGGCTCACCTGCCTGGCCTCCTGCTAAACCAGAATTTTCACCATCAATTCCCATTTCACAATCAGAACGAGACAGCCAAGGTCACGTATGTCACAGTCTGCACTGGCTGTAACAGCTCACAGGTAACATCTGCTGGAGCCTGACAGGAAAGCTTCCCTATCCAGCTTCCTGAGGACACTAACGGGGACTGCACTGCTCCTTCCACAGCAGCAGCAGGGAGAGGGAGCCAGCGACCACGGCAATGCAGCAGAGCAGGAGAACCTCCTCCCACTCAGTACCTGGGGAGCAGTCTTTGTCATGTGATGGACATGCCAGGAGAGTTCTGTGCTTGCCAGTAACAGACCCCTCTTTACTGGAGGAAACGAAGTGTGATGTTTTTTCCAGTTTCAAGTCTGAGTACTCTGGAAGAAGGGCTTAAACAACAGCCATGTCATTGCTACATGCTGCCCAGCCCAAAGGAACCCTGGAAGATCTCACTGACAAAATAAAAGACACTTCTGCTGGAGTGATCCCCTACTGCCTCTGAGGAATGATCGGTATAAGTGTGATTATATCAATAAAAAATAAAAACATCATAAAAAGTACTCGGGCAGAGATAAGTTTACTACTAATTATGAGCAGTGTGTCATGCCCTGACTCCTTGTAAAATAAAATACAGTCTATTTTTACTATCTGCTTCCATGACTTCCAGATAAGAGACACATTTACTTCCAAGGTCATATCTCATTTAACATGTCAAGAGTTTCAACCCCACACAGAGAAAACACCAAAGGTTCCTGTGTAACACAGAACTGACAGGAGAATGGCTGTTTGGACCTCCTTAATAGTGTGGTTTATCAGTAAGTATCAACTGAAGTTGATTACAGAGACAGGGTAAGATCTACATATAGATCTGCAGGATTTATAAAGTCCCAAAATATTTAGGATATTTAGGTTTTTATCCAAGAACAACAGGAGCAAGCACCAGCTGCTCTTTGATAAACGCAAATCAGGTACTGGTGTTGGCAGCAGTTTGGGAATCAGTGCTACCAACAGGGTGGAGATTCACATCAGGGACTCGTGTACCCAACTGCCTCATGCTGACAACTTTAAAATGACGATTTAACTTTTGTACTGTAGGTGCAGACAAAATACCTGCGGAACGCTCCCACCCAAAGGCAGGGGGAGCTGCCAGCACTGCCTCTGCAGTGCAATACAGCTGATGGGATACACACCCCTCTGGAACACAGCTGGCAGCCAAGACGTGTTTTCTGGACCCAGTGCCCCCGTGACAGCCCCACTTTGGCCATCCAAGTTGTTTCACTGCAACAAAGTCAGATCACTCAACTAGGAATGGAAAAGCCTTTTGTATTCCCCCTGCATTTTCCAAGCTCCAGAAATTTTCAGCACTTTGAATTTATGTCTGTGAAAAGTTTAATGAACTTTTAAAGGATCCCTGGGAAGGAAGGAGCAGCAGCAGGCATTATCTTAGGGAACTGGTCCTCCTGAACCAAGAAATAAAAAGAAAAGGAGGGGCCCTTTGGCAATTCAGGAAATGGCCCAAGGTACCACAAGAGGAATGACAATCCTTGCAGCCTCCTAATGGAGCGATAGCCACGGGACATTCTACTTGCCAGGAGCTTTTGAGAGCCTGGGTTCTGCTGACTGTGAATGAGAATGTGCATAAATAAACAAAGAGCACACTGGCAATGATGTTAAATGATGCTTTGTATAATTATCACTATTCTGTGGTACCATTAACAGACAAAAGCACAGAATCTTAATGACCACGTTCTCATGGCCGCCTGCATTTGTTGTCTGACACCACGTGGCCATAAAAGTTCCCCATGAATGCAGCTGCTGATGGCACAAGACCCACAGGCAGACAGCAAGAGTCTGTTTTAGCAACAGACAACCCATTTTGTACACCAAACCAGCCGCATCTTACTGCTGGAACCTGAAGTGAAGCTTTCTCCATTTACCCAACATCCTGACAAGCCCCAAGGTCTGGCCCAGAAGCTGTACATTTCCTGCCCAGTATGGGAATTCCCCATCCAGTGAAGACTAGGATCTCGTTGACTGGGATGCTCCTGGACCATGATGCTCAGGAAACAGGGTGCTTGTGGCCAGAGCCTGCACGATCAAGATGGGTGCTGCTGACCAGGGGCTCTCCAATGCCTCTGCCCTTACTTCAACTCTAGCAACAAATCCAGGTATATAGAGTTCTTGAGATTCATGTGAGTGACTTGTAAGCTTCAACTGACACTGAGAGCTTTAGGCCAAATGTTTGAAGGTTTTTGTGGGGAACATCAGTACAGACCACTTCTTGTTACAAGAGGAGCAGCACTGGACTAAGTCTGTGCTGAAGCACCTTCCACAGAACAAGAAACCCTCTTTACATCATTGTAACTCTTAACAAAATCAAGTTGCCACCACAACATAAACCCTACACAGCTCCAAGGCACAGAGCCGTGGTATTTTATTTCTCAGCTGTGTACCTACCATTTAACACTGAAAAATATTACTTATAGAAGATGATTCCTAAAAGCAAAGTTTGGAATTTTATTACGCCTCTGGGCTAGATTGGCTGATCTTTGAAGAAATAGGGCTGTACCTTTTTCATCTGATATCCACAGGACAGTATTTTAGCAGTGAGAGAGGTTGGAAGAGACAGATCCACGGGGCTCCTGGCATGTGATGCACGTTTTAGGCAGCAAAGCTGGCACTGCCAGGCTCAAAGGGCACCACACAGCCTTAATAATGTGATGCTCTGAAATTTGATGGATTATCCCTACTAAGGTGGGAAAATACCATAAAAAGGCCACGAAGCAGATGGATCATGTGAAGAACACTCAGAAATACAGACAAAAAAATAAGAGAAAGTAGAGCAAGAAGGAATCCCTGTGACACCACACTCGTTAGCAGCGACACAGAGACTTCTTAACCTCAATAATCAAAAGTCCCTTCCCATTTTAGAGAGGGTTCCGATTATTATAAGCATTTCTGCTATCACTACTGTGTTTTAACTTCACTTTGCTGTGTGAGACATCACAGTCATCCCTTTTGAAGCTCCCTTATGGGAGGCAGGATGCCCAGGCAGACACAGCTATGATGGAGCACAGTGTAGAGGAGCTGCTGGACACTGAGCAAACTGCCACAGGTAACACCTGTGGAAGATGCTGGTGGGGAGGGGGAAGGATCCCTCAGCTGTTCTGAGCCCATCCCGCTTGCCTGTGGCCAGCCAGCCTGACTTGGTGACCACACTGGCTAACGCTGACAGCAACTGCCTCTGCACCAGGAGCTCCCGCAGCCACTTTGGAGCAACGCTGAAGGAGAAGGTGCTGGAGCAAAGGAGCCTTTGGCCAGCCAGAAAACTGGCTGCCAAGAAAGGCCCTTCCCTTCTCCCTTCGGCATGTCCAGCTGCGGCTCCTGACCTGCCTTCCTCCTCTGCTGGAGAACCTGAGGCCTTGCCTGCATTTGAAACAGGAGAAGCATTCCCGCAGGCAGTGAGAAGGGAAAACCAGTGCAGGCAACCAAAACAGCTTGGATCAGTACATATTGAAATTAACTTCTATTTTAACTATGATTTAATCCATACTTTTCTTTGGTAAATGTGCCGATAGGTGTTTCTTGCTTGCAGATTGTCACGCTAAGCAAAACATCAAGTCAATTTGTTCTCAAAGAAATTGATTTGAGAGCATTAGATTCATCAACATTCCCTTTTTCCAACAGAAAACAGGGTCTGAGGAATGACTCAATATTCTATCCCAAACCAAATCTTTAGTTTAACTTTTTTAAGCACTTGATTAACTTATTAAAGCAATGCATGGCTGGTGAGACGCTGCCCATCCATCACCACCACACTTCCCATCAAACCACTGCTGAAATGTTCCCAAGCAGGGGCTCTGCAGACAAAGCTGTTTGTCCTGAGCAGACCCGCATCAGCTCCAGTGAGCAGATCCATCAGCCCAAATTGCCTGCAGATTGCAAAAGCTGAGCATCCTCCTAAATCATGCCATGCCATGTCCTAGTTGGAGAGTCAGCTCTCACCGGAGCTCCAGATGCCAGGTGATGAGAAGTGCCGATGTGTCACTGCCTCCAGAGCCATTTGCTTTACAGCCTGGCAAGGAAGGCCACTCTGAAATTCAGCTGTTCCCCATCAGCACTGGGAGTGACAGCCTGTGGAACGGGCATGGCACAGCATCCCCGCCCTCGGCCCCTGCTGCTGCTCCCACCAGCAGTGGTTGCTTTTCAACAAACACCTGGCAAGTGTATTTTTAAACTGCATCTCTGGCTTGAGAGAGCTGTCTCCTGGGAAGGTCAGGAGAGGCTCCCCTGGGGAATGTGGCTGCTCACTTTGTGCCACATGGCACATGGCCATTGTCCTGTGCATCCCATCCCACCCAGGGAGAGGATGGGCAGCCCCCACGGCACAGGAACCACCCTCCAACTGCAAACCACCCCGTTGGCTGCAGGATCAGGAAGGACCACCACCAAAACCGCCTCCCCTGCCAGATCCCCCTCAGCACCAAACTGCCACGAGGGCGGTCACGGAGGCAAACCAGCCTTCCACTGCAACGCCTTTGAACAAGCGCTGTCAAAGCTTCTGTATTTTCCTTAATTTCGCTTTTTTAAACAACAGTATTAGAGGTCTTCCTTTTGGCAGGAAACAAAGAAATGTGACTTTCCACTTCCCACTCATTTCGTTCCATGCTGACATTGCTGAAAATTCTATTTTTAAATTTCTTTCCAATGATGTATATTGGCAATCAAATGCAGGCACAGCACGGTTATCTGACAAGTTAAAATTCTACGGTATTTTCTCCTAAATAGTCTCATCTACTGATTACTTAGAAGAGCAAATTCCCTGCAAAGCTGCACCCAGGCACTCGGCTTTTGCTCTGGCTGATAAATGTAAGCAATAAAAATATGTTCCATTCTACAGCAGTGCCTATTAAAATGTAAACACCACTGGAAGATTTTGAGCAGGCTACAGAAATGCTTTATTCAAAAGCAAAAGGCTGTCTGAGGCTGCCAAAACCTGGCACGGCATGCCCATCCATCAGACAGCGTGTTCCACCAGCGGTCAGTGGGATAGTTCTGTGGAGGACTGGGAGCACTGGTGCTGAGGCTTGCCCTGCTCAGGCTCCAGAAATCAGAAGTTGCCATGGGAGCAGGACACCAGCTTGATGGGTGCCCCAGCACCCCGTGTTCTGCTGGGCTAAGGGCAGAACAATGGCATCAGGTGCTTCCCCTCAGTCAGGCTCAAAAGAAGCCCCTACAAGAGCCAGGGAAAGCAAACGTGTCCCATCCTGTGCTGAGCTTTCCTACCTCTGAGGTCAGAGGCCCATTTAGAGCCTGCATGAAGCAGGATGCTGAGGAATTAAAATTCAAAACGTCCCTCATGAATAATTCACAGAATGCGTGCAAGTACGTTATAGCAATGTAAATATATATATGGCTATAAACAGATACGTATATTGCAAATGAATACAAGAAGGGCTCAAGTTACTCACAAGGAAAAATACCAGTCACGTGAGGAAGTTTGCTTCATATTGCTCAGACATGTCAAACTACATCTACAGAAACAACCTGAAATGTATCCAGCTATGGTGTAAGGTGGTCCCTGTACCAGCAAATCATCCTCACTAATTTAGATTTGTTTTTTTCCCCAACTCAAATTTTACTCTCCCTAACCCCAACCCATCATCATGCTCTGACCTGTGCTGATGGCTCTGCTCTGGCACACTGGCTGCAGTCCCCACTGCCCACACCACCACGAGCCATCAGCTCAGCACCACCCTGTCAATCCACACTTGGCGGGGAAATTACATGAATAACAATTACCATGGCAGGCCAGAAAGTGCATTAGAACTCTGGAATTCTTATAAACGAGAGAAGAATATAAATGACAGACATGGGTGCAGGGTCCATCGATCATCCTTTTCTCCCTCACAGCAAGAAAGGTGGGATCACATTAAAAATAGAACAGACACCTGCAAATAGACAGGTATTTATACAGAATATTGTGACAACTGTCATTTTGCATTAGTCAGTGAGATCCCACAGGACTTGGGCAAGTATTAACTGTGCCGTGTTTTGTTTACTGGCAAAATATAATAAAATCCACCCTCCCCAATGGCTTCCTGGTGGGGATTGCTCCTCTCCCTGAAGTAATTCATGAAATAAGGATGTTCCTCCAAGAGCCTGGGTAGAAAACACTTTACCTGGGCACCAGAGTATGGAGAGGGGAGGAATTTTTCTGATTCCTCACTTGGACTCTTGTGTGCTTTTTAGGGTGGTTTGCTGACACCAGACTCAAAAAATGACCACAAATGACCCTAAGTCAAGGCAGATCCATTGGCTGATGGTTATCTGATTACAGTTCAAATGGTGAGTCCCAAAGTGTGAAGATCAGAAAGAAGAAAGGTCTGTGCGCTCCCGAGAGCCCAGTTCTTGGACAAGTTCCTCAAAGGTCTCAAAAATCCAGACCTAGAGGTACTTGTGTTTATTTGCAACAATAAAAACTCCTTGCCCATACAGATGAAGCATTTCAGGACTTAGCTTGTGATCCTGAGCCTCCTTCACCTTTTACTTGGTGAAAGACATTTACACCATTAGAAGCAAAAAGTATCCTCAACAGCAACATAGTTCCTGTCCAAAAACACACCATGCCCTACATTTTATCATCAGTTCAGTTCATCATTTATACACCCTGCAGAGGCAAGCAGCACTCACTGAGAAACACTAAGGCCTATCGTGTGTCCCAGAGAACACACAGCGAGTACAGGGAAGGCAAAGAAAGGCAGAGAAGAAAAGACCTTGAATACAACCCCCAACGGACAGGCCTGAAGAGAGAAGACATGAAGGACAAGGGGACAGACAGGATCAGAAGGGATAAACAACGGAGAAATCAGGACAAAAACACGTCAACAGGGCAAAATGCCAAAACCTTTATGATGAAGAAGAGGGACTCAAAATAGATGCAGAAAGAGCCAAGGTGCCAACAACAGGTTCCAAAGAAAAGGTGAACTGGGATGGCAGGCAAGGAGAGTGCTGCCTGCATCAGTGGTTCAAGGGGAGCTGCTGGGAGGAGAAGGGGGTTATCAGAGCATGGGAAGGCTTTCGGCAACAGCAGCTGGAGGAAACAGGGGAACATCCATAGTCTTCTGGAAAGAGGCACAGAAACATTTTAAAACAACTCACACAAGAGAAGAGGCAGGACTGCTCTGATCAGAAATAGATGGTAAAAAGTAATGTGGCACAGCAGAAAGCAGAGAGCTGATCCACCTGTCACATGATACCACCAGAAGCATTTCATAAACACACATTAAAATTCAGGTTCTGTTTCTGAGTGTCTCTCACCAAGGGGACTGGAGAGGGCATGGCCTTGACTCATGTCCTGGCCAGCATTGAGGGTCCCAGCTGTGCCACCTCAGACATGTGCTCCTGACAAAGGCCATCTGTCAGCAGCCTCTGACACCCCAGTTTTTCCCCTGTGTTGTCCCCGTGTCCAGGGCATCTGGACTTGTTTGTACCAACCATGCCTAGTGTCGAGGCAGAGCCTGTCACACAACTCTTTGTCATCTGCACTGGGAATGGGCTCAGTGACCTCCTGCTCCGTCAGCAGTCGGGTGGGATGGGATGTACACCCAGCCCCAGTCATCACCCACCCAGCAGAGAGGGACAGGACACCTGTTCTGGACTTTGCAGGGTTTGGAGCAACCTGTCATGGCACTCTCAGCCCAGCCAGCTAGAAGAGATCCAGCTGTGGGCTCCTAGAAGAGAGAGGACAGAGCTAGCGTGGCCATACACAGAACATTTGACTGGTACAGGCCATCAGCCCCTCGGGGCATCACTCCCAAGCATGCAGCAGGCTCTCTGCCTTTGCCCATCTTTAAATCATGACTGACATCTTTTTGGAAGATAAAGGTGCAACAAGAAGTGATGGCTGAATCTGGGCATCAGTAGGTGGAATTTTCTGACAGGTGCTGCACAGGCCAGATGATTCCTTGAGCTGTTCCTCTTGACCTTGCAATCTGTATTCTAATTAATGTGCCCTCCTGGCTACAGGATATCAAGGAACGTTACAGCTGACGATCTTGTGCTTGGGGGTTTTCCTCCTAGCGTGGACTTCCTACAACCATTACACATTTTTCTTTGATTTTGATAATAAAACATTAAAATCATGACCTCTCCCCAATCCACTTCAGATTTTGTTTGTTTAATCAAGAGCTGGGCAATTTCAAAAACAATTCAAATAATGTCTGGTTGCATGCTGAGCTGATTCTTTGATATCTTAACAGTCCTCCAATGCCAACCTCGTGGTTTTAATCTTCCTGGTATTGAAGGCAATCTAGTCCATCTTACTGATGTTTCTGATTAAATGAGCCTTTTTCTCTCCCCAGTTTTCACACAAATATATAAAATATTTAGAAATGTGACACAATGAACTTTACACTCTTCTTCTGCTTAGGGCAACACTTAGTGACACAGATGGCTGATATTTTTTAGTCATTAAAGAAAAAGAAATTAAACCTAAAATTGTTTAAAACTAATTATCTTATTCAATACTCTGTTGGGGTTTTCCTCTAACAGCAGTCACTGCACAGCTCTCATAGGTTATACATAAGAGTTATTTTTGTGGATGAAAGACAATAACAAGTCAATAATTTTTGGCAGGCAGTCTTCACTGTTCTGCTAGCACAAGCGCATCCAACTGCTGATGTGCCCTAATGTTTCCCTGATATTGTTTTCTCCTAGAAAATGGAAGATCTAATCTACGCTGAAGGTCAGTCCCCACCAAAGGCTGCAATCAGTGACAGCCTTCATAAACTCACTGAAATTTGTAACACTGTGCACCATCCTCTCCCCTGTCCCAGCAGCAGGTCCATGGATGTGTCCTCTGCCCAGGACGCTGCAGAGCTGGAAGCACCACCACTTCTGCGCTGCTGCTTGTGCATGAGGAATACCTGATCCACAGATCCAACTGGAGTACATGGAAGCTGCTGGCACAGGCAGTGTAACTCTGCATGCACTTCATGAAGAAGGATAAAGTCCTGCCCACGTTCCCAGCACCCTCCACCTCCGGCAGGGATACGCACCTGCCCTTAGAGCAATAGTGGGGGAAAATCCACCCTTTCAGTGATCACCCTGTTCAAATCCAAAAACCCACTACCTTTAAAAAAACCCATAACTAAAACCCAGACCTCTTGCAATACCTCAGTCAAGCAATTTGGAGGCACTTTTAAGGAGTAATTTAGGTAATGAAAAAGTCAAACACACAATACACAAGAGGCAGTATCAGTGTGCCATGGTGCCCCCGAGCCCAGCCGGTGCTTGCCACAGCACCAGTGCCATCTCCAGTGTCGACGCATCGCTGTGGCTCCATCCAGGCTCCAGAGGGCTTCCACAAGAAACCTCAGCTGCAGTTCATGTTGGTGCGTGTTTAACACTGACCTGTATAAAGTATGTTGGCTAATTGCTGCTGGAATTCAACATGTGCTGTATCTCATCTAGACGATGCAATTTACTGGCTCTATTCCAGTAAAATAACTTTATGGCTTTCTGTCATGATAAATAACAGTTTATAGCATAATGAAATTAATATTTACTTTGGAGCTATGTGGACTATTCAAATATAGTTGCTATATATAGAATCATCTCCACACCGCTAGGCTTCTAAATGCTGTGAATTGACAAGACAACAGGCAAATATTAAATTCCAGTGCCCTCCAGCCATTAATAAACCTTCAAACTTTGGTTTTGCCACCGAAACCCTTCTGTGTATTTTATACAGCTACAGTAGTTCAAGAAGTGTTAATTCAGAAGCAGGACAGACTGGGCAGGAAGGGCTTTTGGGGTCTGGGAGCTCCCTCTGCCTGCTCTAAGAATGGAGACAGGGCAGGACCATGGGTCTGGACCACCAGGCTTGGAGCCAGGGGCAGAAACCTCAGCAGGTGTTCACAGGAAAGATCATTATTTAACACATAAAAATTGATTATGTTTTCATCTTTATAAATGTACTGTTTATTATTCCAACAAGGAGAGATTAAAGAGACACTGAAGTCTAACCATGTCTCTTCTTCACAAGAGGCAGGAAAGGAGATGATATTTAATCTTTTTAAGCTCAAACCCAGATTCCTTTCAGTAGGAAAACACTCAAATAAATTGTCCTGGCTGTGGCAGGCAGGACATTGAACAAGGAACGGAAACTTGCCCCAAGGACAACAGTGAGCCTGACTGACAGAACGACATGGAAGGGTCAAGCCATTGCTCCCATCATGCACACGCAGAAGGAAGCACAGCAGGAGGATTAGGTGGTGCAGCAGAGTCACAGGCACCGCACATCCCACTTGCAGTGCTCTGGCATTCCTGCATCGCCGCATCCTGCTTTTATTCAAAATTCCTTCATGGCAACAAGCACACAAAAACTGCAGGCAAAGCGTAACCACCAACAGAAATGCCCACGCAGTATCACAGAGTGTCTGGGGTCAGACAGAAGGCAGAGTCTTCACAAACATATTTATAGTGCTCTAAGACACTGCAGTCCTCTGGAGCACAAGGCCCTTTAATGGAAAAACACCATGTATTTGTCGTGGTAAATGACAAGGAACTGCCCCAGCAGTACAGAGCTGTCCAGAGTGGCGTGGAGTGGGAATGGCACGGTGGGGGCTGCAGCAGGTCAGTGCCAGCTGAAGCAAAGAGGCAAAGGTTAGGGTTAGGGCTCCCTAGCACAGCCCTGTCACCAATATGCATCATGCCAGAGGCGCCAGGACATGCCCCACCAACCCTCAGGCTTTGCACTGGGAGATCTGAATCTTTATTAATTTGGATGCCTGAACCTGTAACTTCATGAACTTGTTACCTTAGAAGAGTTCAAAGCTACTGTACCTTCCTTTGAGAACTCACCCAAACATTAAAGCAGCTGCAGCTCTGCCAAGCGCTGCAGTTCCAGATGGACATCAAGCCCTCCCTGGTGCAAGGGGCAGTGCCCAGCTCCCGCTCGTGTAGGGCAGAGGGGCTCTGGCTGCGTGGGGGCATCGCCACAGCGCCAAGCAGGTGAGCAGCAGAGGGTGGGGGGCTCAGGGATCAGGGTTTGGCTGTGCCGCCAGCAGCCCCCCGGGACAGCAGTGAGGTCTCTCCTCACGGAGCGTGCTGCTAATCCCCGGCAGCCACGCGATGGCAGCAGAAATATGGGAACACTGGAGCGGAGGAATGCATTATCCCACCGCTACAAGGAAAGGTATTCTGCAAAGACAAATCAACTGCTACATGTAAGCCAATGTCCACGATGGTTTTAGAACAAGCAGAGAGTAGAAAAACTGGTTTTCCCCCTGAAATACAATAATTCACACTCTCTGCGTTCCTGATATTGCCTACAGGATCACCTGTGCTTCCCTGCTGTAGCACAGACACACCACAGTCCTCTCCCCTGGTGACTTTAATCTGACCTACAGCAGACACAGCAAGATTCAGAGCACAGCTCCTGCTTCACGCTAATTCCCGGAGGTCAGACCCCGGACAAGGACTGGGAGAACCCCTCGCTGCTGGCACTGCTGAGCTCCTCCCCTGCTTCCCTCCATCACATCTCCCTTTTGCTTCACACAGGGTATTTAGTGGGCAATTAATGCTTTATATGTCCAAAGAGTGTGCAAACACCAGCTAATTAATTCTCATCTCTTGCCAATAAAAAGGGAGAGCAAATAACATCCTACAAAGGGGTGGCCATTTGAATGTGCCAGACAGGGTCACACTCTGAAATCCCCTTTTGCAAGGTTCTGTGTCTGTCCTGCTTGTTGGGGACACCACCACACTGTGTTCAGGAATTCCAGTGCCTTCAACCTGGACAAGACTCTGCTCTCCCTGCTCCCCACTCCCCATGCACACCTTGACGAGCGGTATCTCGCTTTCCAACAGGAACTCAGGAAATTAAAACGTTTAATGCACCCCTGATGCATACAGAATTAGCAGCAATACAGAAAACAATGCCTGCTTTCCTGCCCAAGACCCAGTGAAATAACTAACTAAACAGGAGCTCACTGAAAGCCAGGCAGGGAAGGCAGAGCCACCGAGACTCCTCGCTTCCCGTGGAAGCCCTTATCTCCGTCACAGCTCACAATGCAATTACAAGATTACAAGGCACATGCTGCTCCAGCATCTGGATCCTCCATGCAATCACAGGGATCCCTACAGAACCAGGAAACCTCTTAATCTTGCAAGGAATGGCATGGATTCTCCTCGCCACATGGCTCCCACTGACCCTGCTCCAGGAGCCACCTCCAGGGACAGACGCTGTCTTTCAAGTTCATTTTTCTCCATACAGGCACAGAAAGGAACTGCGTGGTCAAAAAGGTAAGTGGTGACCACCAACACTGGTCCATAAAGTACTGATGTTTATTTTGTTTTGCTGTAAACTGTCTCATCTACATTGCAAACCCTGGGATAAAGTTGGTACCAGTAACCCCTCCACTCCCATCCCAGTCCCCAGCACATTAAATCCAGCCCACAGAGCTAGCAATCCAATCTCCATATATTTTATTCTCAATAGATTTCATTTCTGGCCACTGATCTTTAGATCTCTTATTGGATTTTGTTTTCGTAAATGGATTTTCCCACCGAGCTGGCAGGAAATAGATTTAATTTCAAATTTCTCTAAACTGAAATATTCAATATAAATGTCAATGTGTGTTTGTGCCATACAGTCCATGTGGTGAGACAAGCCTCATGTTTCAGAGGCGTGCAGGGAGGCCTCCCAGCTTATTCTGCGTCTGCCTACTCGTTCTAATGTTTTCTTTCATAAGGATGGCTGAACAATAGAAAAGTATATATATGTATGAAACTTTTTTGCTTGTTTTGTTTTGTTTGGGGGGGGTGCAAAAATCAGTATGCTGTGTAGTCAAAATTCTCCCTCAGCAGAGGGTTCTGCAAATGGACATCCCCACAGACTGACCACAGAAGTCTGGAAGGGACCTCAAGGACACCCTGCCATGAGCAGGGACACCTCCACTAGTGCAGATCACCGGCTCCCTCTCTCCCCACAGCACCAATAACTCAACAATTTCAATCCAGCCCAATGCTACTGTCATTAGTCCACAGAGATCCTTTTGCAATCATTTACATCAAAACTGCCTTTACATGCTAAATGAAAAATGCTCAGGTTTCAGTGAATGGCATTTGAATTACAGCCCTACCACATGTGGCTCAGCTTTATTCATGCTATTTATTAAACAGGGGAAAAAACGGTGATGCAGCCAATTACAGAGCAATTACCTGAGAAGTGCTGCAAACCTGTTGCCTTGCACTGCAGGGAACAGCTCTGCCCTTGACTTGGGCAGAACTTGCCTATGGGCCACCTGCCTGGCAGAGCATCCCCCAGCATCACACACAGGCCATGACCTCAGCTTAACCTTCATTCTGAGACACCCAGATTTTAGGAAAACTTTCATTGCTGAAGTTAAATAAGCCATGACAATTAAAGGATTAGGAAGGTTATGGGTATACTGAAGAATAAAATCTCCTGGGCATGTACAGGGCGTTAGGAGAAGATGCAAAAACTCAAAAGCATTTGCTTTGACTTTACGTTACTGCAGGAAAATAAATCAAGACCCTGATATAGGAAAGGATTATTGATATGTATGTTCCCTTCTGAAGAGACTCCCACGAGACCCATTCCAGATTTAACAATAAACCATACTCCCTTTCAGAAACAGCAAAACAACGTTCCCACCTCCTAGGACTGCCACCAACACAGGAATTGTTAGAATGTCATCATAACCCTGCGTTCCAAGTGGCATAAACACCTGGAACAGGTAACAGAATAAAACCCAACCCCAGCTCATGAACAGTCAAAACCTCCACACTTCTGCACCAGCGCCTGCCCATGGTGCCCGTTGTGGAGACGTGTGTGTGCCACGGTAAGGGTGGAGAGATGCTGTTGGACTCTGGTCTCCAATGAGCTACAGGAGGTTAAGGGAGAATTGGGTTAGAAGGGGTACCAGTCAAATCGCAGGAGAGGTGTCAGGACCATGCTGCTGGCAGCAATGATGAACAGGCCTGTGTAAAACCGCCCCTCCTCGCAAGCAGTTTCTCCCCTGCTCAGGGCTGCTTGTTTGTGTTAATGTATGTACACGTGTGTGTCACAAGCCTCTCACATTAAACTCTCATTTCTCCTCCAGAGCCATTCCACAGTATTTCTCTGGAATGCATTAAGCAGCCCGACTGAACAATGCAATCCTAATTAGTTTGCAAACTACACCGTTCACCTCTGAGGGCAAGCAAAGCCCGTGTAAATTAAAGGGAATTGGCTCAGGCTGTCCTAGGAATCCCTCCCCGATTACTGCTGCTCGAGCGTGCCACCTCCAAGGCTGCTCCCACCCTCTGGTGACAACTGATGAGCAGATTTCACCCACCACAGCAGGGAACGGTGACGTGTAAAACCATTTTGCAGTTCAGTATTCCACGGTGAGTTATTTTACACAATGCAGAAGAGCCCATTTGGTCATTTACCGAAACAAAAAGTCTGGTCCTTGGCAGATGCCCCCAGCACCAGGCTGCAGGAGCCACAGACACCATGCCCACCCCGGTCACTCAGCGCTGGGTGCAGAGACCCAGACCCTACAGAACCCATGCAAAGTTTTGACGGGGATGGCCCAGGGTTTACGCAGTAATTGAATAATCTAAAATTTTCATTCCTGCCCTTGTGGACTAATCTGCAATAGTGTTAAGGGACTGTTATGATATTAATTAAATACAAGTCCTGCATACAAAATTGATACTCTGCATCTCCATCTCCACAGGGGAGTTTCTCACTTAATAAGACTGAAATAAAGTTTTGCCTTTTTTTTTTTTTTTTTAAGGAATTCATAAACATTATCATATTATACTGAGATAACATACCTCCATCTACAAGAGAACAAGACATTCCAAATACAGGAACTGTGGTGCATGGAGCAGGACCTGCAGGCACAGCTCTGCCCTGGCCTCAGGACAGTCCTTCTCCATAACCACTCCTCAGGCACTGGAGTTTGGAGAGACCAAAACGTACTCAAAACAAGATAAAGAGCAGCAGGATCAGCACTGACCTTCCAAAACACAGAGATGAGAGGGAAATTCACTGTAAAAACATGACCTCATTTTAATTTTAGTAGCAGTTTACTACGAATTCTCGTGAAGGTGCAGTTACAGGTGCCTGGAAAAGTTCACGCGCAAGGAAAGGCAAACGCAAGCGCTGAGCCAGCTGACTGCGATGCAGAGCAGCACTGTCCGGAAGGAAGGCAAAGCTGTTCCAACACTCTCCTTACTATTATTTATTAGTTAAAATTTTTAATTATGTGAATTGATTAGGAACACATCACCAGGGATCCTAATTAATTAGAATTTTTAAAAGGATCACAGACCAGAGATTCCACAAAGAATTGCACAAAGAGGTGTATTAAGGGAAAGGCCAAATTAACTTCTTTCTGGTTTATCCAGTGTTTTCTAACAAGACTGTGATCAGATTAACCAAGTAATACCCAAACCCCTCTTGCACAGTGATGCTAGCCAAGCCAACAGCTTCAGGATTTCAGGCCATTCTTATTTATTATCCACTGGGTTAAATAGTCTATTCCTCCCCATTCTTATTTACTTAAATGAGTGTATTCCTACTTGAATTATTCTTTATTTATGTCCTAAATTTGCTTTAGCTGCCTTGTCCATGCTCACCAAATCTTTCCATATGGTTCTGACAGACACTAACATTCCCGAGAATCTGGTGTAGACTTTTTGTTTCAAAATGCATTTTTCTCTTTACCCAAAACTTGGAAAGACACAGGAGCCATCGCATTGATGACACCCAGGAAGGAGTTAATTATTAAATCTTCTAATACAAATCCCTGTTCAGAAGTGGCTGGTCAGTAGTTTCACAAGCCAGCGTGTTCCTCTGAGCTGCCGTTTCCAGAGCAATGTTTGGATGCTACTGATGCTCTTGGCTGTCAGCTCTGCAAGTACTTTTCCATCAGTGCGACGATGATCCCTATTTATCTTCTGGCTGCAAGAGTCGCTGAGATGATCTGGCAGTGCCACAAGGCAGACAGTTATTTCATGCCCTGTTAAACCTGAATGCGGCTAACTACGGTATCACTTCAACTTTGAGAAAAGCCTTTTTTTTTTGTTATTTTAAATCTGCTGCCTACATGCCCAAGCTGAGAACATCGCTTCCTTTTAGGATGGTATCAGAAACCTAAACCCAGAATGCTGTCTCTGAAGTACCATGGTGTACTGATTGAGTAATTAACTGACATGGTTAAAACCACGTCATTCTGCCCAAGCAACACCTGGAGGTCAAGAAAATGGACTTTCTCTGCATTGTTCAGAACAGGGATTGGGAGTGACCTCCCAGGTGCTGCCTGGGGATGAGAGGGCACAAGTACCTTCTCAGAAATAAAATATGAGGTACTAAAGGGCTCTTCAGCTGGAGAAGGATGTATGACTGAATGGCCAAACCCCGGTACATCCAAATTGCAAAGCAACTATTTAACACTTATTTTCCGAAGCGGTGAATGTGATCAGCTGAAAGCTGCACATCCTCCAGCTCCCGCGATGGCCTCATCTGGAGTTGTTACTTTCCAGAAGACACACTTCAGTAAAACAGAAATTACTGGGTTCAGTGCCAGGCTATTTGAGCTAAACATGATCACCACCACATGCACGCAGTTGGATCCTCCAAGGCTTGATGGCTCTATCTTTGGATAAACCTGCCTGAAAGTCACAGTTATTTCCTTATGTGCTTGTGTGGCAGCCAAGGGTCATCACCAACCCCTTGCTACAGGTAAGGGGACACTACAGGGTCTGCTGTTCTGCACCATGAAAGTTCACTGAAGGTAATTAAATCACACTCTGCAAACCCGAAACAAAAGCAAGGCACCATTTCTGTGATACCGACTTTTTTCTTTTTGTGCTTGTCATAATAAAACATTGTTATTGGATGTAAAAATTATGGAACAAAGTTATGCCTCTCTGGTGTAATATAATGCAATCCATTTAACACTATTTTAAACCCCAAAACCTCATTAGAGCAGACAGAATGTAAGAATGACAAATAGCCCAGGAGGAAGCTGGAGCACGAGATGAATTCCGGGCACTCATCCCCTTCACATTGCTGGCACTGACTCAGGGGATGCCCAGGGGGTGTCAACACCAGCACTGCACAGGGAGTGCAGGGTGCCTGTCACCCCGACAGGAGGGAGTTAGTGCCATCCAAAACACCTGCCAAGGTGGGCTGATGGTGAGGCTGGAAAGCTCTGCTTAAGCCCTAAGTCCAGCCTGGAAGCTGCCAGACAGGTCTGGAGGCACAGGCGAAGCTCTGCCTGTGGTGGACACCTCAGTTCCCCTGATGCCAGCACTGCCCCGGGCCAGGTTCACAGCTGCAAAATCAAACACACAACCACACCCTGGCAGCCTCGTGCTTCTTGGCTAAAATGACACATCTGAACACTTCAGTTACACCTTTTAACAATCTTTGACCACTTTGGCCCTTTGCTCACGCAGTTGGAGTTTAAGACAGAAAAGTGGTGTTACACAATGACATATTATAGAATAAACAGGCTTATTCCAGAAACACTGTCTCAGGTGAAATCACCTGTCTGAATGTCTCAGAGTGGCTGAATACTATCATCAGAGCAACAGTTCCTTCAAAACATGCATGGATTCCAGGCTGAATTCAACAGAAATTGTACATGCCGTGCTCCTACCTCCACTCCTTGCACCTTCAGTTTCATGTGATCCTCCCTGGTGGTTTTCCCGTCTTTCCTTTTTTTCCAGCAATATCCATCCTTCCTGTATTTCACTTTCTTCCTGTTGTACAGGATCATAGAACCATTCTGTGGCCTGAAAGCAAGAAACAAGTTTGGATTACACAAAGCAACAAAACCAGCCTGAGAGTGTCTATGAAGCAATGTCCATAGACCGGTGAAAGGTTCCACAAAACAGGAACAGTCAGGATTTTGACATCAAATAAATGTTCCCCTTTTGTTGCTGTTACCTGGTTGAACTAAAAGTTTGCAGATTGCAAATATCATGTGAGGATCCTATACCTAATGCAGGAAGTGCAGGTTAAAGGAAAAAAAAAAAGGGAAATCTTATAAAATAGCCAACATTTTCACAGGATGTATTTTGACTGCTACATGCTGAAAATTAGAGAAAAAGAAAATTTAGGGGAAAAAAGGATTGCTGTTATTTTAACTACAATCTCTCCCTCTTGCTAACACATCAGCAGGGTGAGATTCCAGCCACCTTTAACACTGCACCAGGATATGGATGTTTTCTAGAAAAGAGAAAAGGATAAAAATATGAGCTTGCACATGGGTTTTGCTGTTCTGCTTAGATCAGTGCTAGACAGGGAGTAACCTCCTCCCTTCTGAGCACCTCCTCGACTTCAAAAACACAGGAAAATGTTTTCCACTTAGAACCACATTGTCCCTAAAGGCATGGTGACACCCAGCAGACAGGAGCCAGAGTGGTTTGGGTGTACAGTAACATCCACAGAGGTTCTGCCGTCTGCTAAGCCAAATCACAACTGGGGCATGTCTGCTGCAACACTGAGAAATGAAAAATACTCCCCAAGGCTGGGAGGCAGCGAGCATCCCATGCCAGAGGCAGGGGCGGTGAGCATTTTTTCCACATACACACATATATTTATTGACTGTGACCACACATCTGAGCTCCATCCTCCCAAAATGCACCTCCTCCTGCCCCCTGGGTCCCAGCAGCCTGGACCAAGGCTCGGGGGCCTTGGGAAGGCTGCTCCTCCTCTCTACTCCTACGTGTCACCCTGAAAATAAACACCTGGGGGCCAGGGCAGCCATGGTGTCTGTTTGACAGCATTGTAGATAGCAGGGGATTAATTCAGTGGAGATATTACATATCTCATTTCAGTGTTTATTTTATAAACCCCCAGTCAGTGCCCATGTCAGCTCAAACCCTTCTCACATCATCACAGACCACAGAGGCACAGCTGGGACGTGTTATGTGGCTGATGCAGAGCCACCTGCGTGGTCAGGGCGAGCGATAAAAAGACAGCATGAATTGATCTCCTGCTTGGTGCCTCAGCACTCCCACATGCAAGGGCTTCACAAAACACATGCTCAAAAGACCTCAAGGTTTCTGATGTCAGGGAAATCCTGCTTCCCTCACCTTCAGCCCCACACAAGCACAGGAGCACAGAGCAGAGCTCTGCAGCCTCGCTGTTGCTGTGCAGGGCTGGAACTGGGTTTGCTGGTTTATTTCTGTGATGAATAAGGAGCACTGTGAGAGGGCACAGGCAAAGCAGTTAATGAGATTTATATAAAATAGAGCCCAATGAAACAAAATCTCTTAAGGATCTCTGGAGCAGTTGTCGATTTTGATAAGAGTGTATTGAGCTGCTTTAAGGCCCACAGAAAGAGGCTGGGTTTTAAAGATAAATTCATGAGATGAGATGCAATTTTAACCTGATCTACACTGCTGCTGCATTTCACCCACTACAAGGAAGAATGGAGAGGGAAGCTCTGCACTGCTCATTTCTCAACATTCAGACAGCCCAGGGCAGCCAACTGATGGTGCAGGAAGAAGCAGCAGGTGAGGCCTGATGGGGATTCCCATCATGACAGGTGTGACTCCAGCCCAAATCTCCTCTGAGGGTTTTGTCACTCAACCTGAATGTGGGGATTTCCTTTGTCTCTTTGCAGTGAGAGGGATGAAGCCTGAGCGTGGGCTACCCCAGAACTGCAACTTGTGATCAACTCTGGATTTCCTCTCCTTTATGAGCCTGTGGCAAATAAAAGCTGCCTGGTCTCTATTTTGGTTTCTTGCCTGTGGCCTGCGGGAAGGATGGGGAAGGACAGGAAGAGCAACTGCAAAGCAGAAAGCCTTTTGTCTTGAGATGCTTTCCTCCCTCTCACCCTGCTATCCAGTGCCACAGCTCCAGCAAATTGCCACAATAGCCTAAGAGCTACTTTTGCCCATATTGTTCCTGCTACAGCCAGGAAGAAGATCCTAAATTCCCTATTCTGACTTATTTTTAATGCAAACAATCATCCCCTGTGGTTGATGAGTCTGGAACTCACTGGTTGCTCAGGGTGACCCAGAGCTCCAGACAATGCTCAGGAGTGACCCAGGGCAATGCATAAACTGGAGTTTCCCTCAGTAAGATGGTGAAAGGCAAGAACAGAGAAAATAAGATTTCCAGAGAAAATTTTCCAGAGATGTCATTTTGGATCTGACACCCAGCTCAGCTGCACATACCAACCTCTGGCTCCATGTCCTGATCTGAGGGGGTTTTGTTTCTTTTGGATAAAGTCCCTTACCTGGATAACAATTGAAACCTACTTATCTTCTTGTGAACAGGAACCAGATACGAGGAAGTAAATAGAAAACAGGTTAAGATTAGGATATTTTGGATATTTGCTTTGTATCTGCCTCTCCATTGTTCTCATAAATTTAGGTCCCTCTGCCCTAAAGGACCAAGATTTCCCCCTAATCACATTACCGCAATATTAATAACTCTGTTCAGTGCAACCGGTTCCCTCTAAATTGTCACATCAAGATACGGTAAATGTCAGATATATCAGTTAATGAAAACTACGTTTTACTACCTTGGGAGCTGGGGATGCCAAAAGGGAATTGCAAATATTGTAAATGCAAAAACTTCTCTTTTTCAGAATAACAGAGTAAGATCATCTAGAACCATTCCTTGAGAAGGTCCATGGCTCTAAAAATTATTTTTTTATTTTATCATCTTGCATTTATTCCAATTCCAAGCCAAGGAGGATTTTTAACGCAGCAACAGAGATGTTTAATGCAGCTGCCATAAAGCAGAGGTACCACACTGGTGCACAAGCAGTCACCCCGTGCCTGGGTGACAAGCCCACTCCATCCCTGCCTTCCACTGCACTGAGAAACAGCTCGTGCAAACAGCCTGGATGATGCTATTTTTCACCTGCATGATATTTTCTCTGGCTATGAAGTTATCATGGAGCCAAGGGACAACAGTAGAGGACCATCTTCCATCTTCTGCATCTATGTACGATAATAATGAGAAATTAACTTCTGCTCTCCCAGAGGAGCAACCTCCTGGTGCAGAAACTGGCTGGGAAAAGCTGGAGTTCCGGAAGAAGCGCTGGAAAGCAACAGAGCCTTGCAAGAAAATATGAACACAAAGAGGACCAAGTCCTCAAGTCAGTCTTCATCCAGGCCAATTTGGGAATGGGGAGAAGCGTCAAGAGCGAGTGTGAGCAGGTGCCTCCCACTCAGCTAATGCCCTCCCATGCAGCAGCCCAGGGCAGGCAGAGATCTGGGGATACCAAACACTCTAAGTGATGAACTCCAAGTAACCACCTATTGCTTTCTCCTTTTTGTCTGCACTGTGTGCAGCTGTATGGCCCTCACACTGCAGCAGTGATGAATGAGGACTGTCAGTCGGGAGTGCTTCTGACTGACATCATGCTCTCAGAAATACCTCATCCCTTATTTCTTGTTTCTGCCCAAGAAAAAAATCTGATGACAGAAGTTATTTCTCCCCTGAGAAACGCCGCTCTCCAAGTCTTCATTTACTCTGACATTTCCCCTCACCGTACCTGGGGTTTATCAGAAGATTAAAGCCCAAAAGGAAAACCAAAAGCAGAATCTTGAGCAGCCGCAGCCCGGGGCGTCACACCCACCCTTTGCCAAACTGACACCCAGACACTTGCTCTTGATTTAGGAGGTCACCCAGACTCACTAAAGACGGGGTCACCCATCTCTGAGGCAGAACTGTAATCCCTGTGTCAAGGGCATCACCCCACCAGCCCAGGGATGCGCCTGGAGGATGCTGTAGCTCTCTTCCATACCAACAAAGAGCTCTAAAGTAACATATACACAGTCCATCACAGTTTTAACACTGGCAGATCACACACAAATTGTTTTTACAAACCCCTTTTCCCCCTCCCAAATAAACACTTGACTTTGACCCTCAGTCTCCACTCTCTCCACTGCAAGCTGGGATTATTGGCATAGTAACCAAAGGAATCACCGATTATGTGTTTGAAATCTGCCCTGTCTTTGAACTCTACAGGGATGAAATAAACTTCAGAAAAAGTCTTTTTATCCATGTAAGAAGAGGTATAAATCACAAGAATATGTAAATACCCTGCAAGTTTTTTGTATCTAGAATTAAATGTCATTTGCATTTAAGATGCAAGTGAACTTACTTTGTATCTACAATATTTAAGAAGTTAAAGTCTGAAGTCACAGATTTAGCAATTTTATCCAGAGTTACGGTTAACACAATGGCTAATCCCATCAAGGGAGCATTAACTGGTGTCTAGATGCTCCTTCTCATAGCAGCAGTGGGCTATAAAATCTAATCCTTACCTCCTCTCTCCAGCATGTAGCCTCCATGTTCATCAATAAAAGTAATGTGATTCATTAAGTATGGGAGTAATTACCTGCGGCTCCAACAAACAGGACTGAACAAGCCCATGCCAGTGCCAAGTTGGCTCTTGTGCCATTGCACAGGACTGCCAGGGGCTGCCAAGGAAAGCCTTTCTGCACAATCGGGATAAATGCTGATGGCTGCAACACAAAGTGCACTACAGAGCACTACACGACTGCTGGGCATCTCTTTGGTGTAGGCTGGAACACCTGCTGACAAGTCTTACCCCAGAAGCAACTTCTTGGGGCTATATAAGGAGTGATGAGGATGCCAGTGCCATGTAAATTCATCCTGCAGATATTCTGTTTGCACAATGCATGGGTACAGCAGTCAATCCCAGGAACATCTGGGGCTATGCTGACTGAGGCAGGACCAGACCGTCCTCCCAGCAGCGATGACCCTGCAACAAAATGCAGGCAGGAGCCAAGAGCAGCGGCTTCACTGGGGGCAATGGGGCAGCAGAGCCTTGCCTGTGCCCCCGTGGATGTCCCCAGCAGGCTGAGGAGACCAAGAGCACCAGGGCAGCTCTAGGCACCTCCTGTAACAACTCCAGCCAGCACCACTTCTCCTGTGCTAAGACCTCTATTCATGAATGCTCCTGGAAAGAACATCTTTGCTCTGTGTACTTGCTCTTGACACAACCAGAAAGCAGGGAACAGTGCTAGCAGCACTAATAACAGTGATAGAACTAATAACAGGATCTGAATTCTCAGTAAACATTTACGCTGCTGCCATTTATACTTAATGGTATTGCAGCTGTTGCCAAAGAATGAATTCCACGAAAGACTCACCCAGCATCTCTGCCTATCGTGGATACTCCGCCTGATGAATTCCATAATTAACAATTTTCTTCTTAGAGCCAATCAAAAAAAACAAAAAACCTCCCCCTCCCCCCCAAAAAAACCCCACCACACACACAAAAAACCCACAACCAAACCACACAACCAAAAATCAGGTGAAAAATGAAGAAGAGATGTTTCATTCCAGCATAACCAGGAGGGCGAGCTCTGCTGTCCCAGTGACACAGTGAGTCAGAACCCAGTTCAGCACCTTGTCCAGAGCTCACTAGGCAGGAAGATCCTTTGGAAACGGTGCTGTCCCAAAGCTGCATATTTAGTTGAAGCAGTTAACAACAGTTTTCCCCATATTTTACTGAGAAACATGATAATGACACATGATAATTCATGTGTTGACGGCTCTGAACCCTGTTAACAGACTTGAAAAGAAATCAGAAACAGTCTTTATGAACTCCTCAGAACACCAAGCAATTGAAGCATCCTCATAACGATGTAGGACCAAAGCCGGAATATTAAAATTGTCATTAAGTGAAACGCACATGAAATGCTAGAAAGTCTTTCGGCAAATTATTTCGTGATATAATGACATGCTATAGAACTAAATCTTAGTACAAGGTATGAAAAAAGACAGTTAAATCAACTTTGTTCATTTAAATATAATTTTAAAGGAACTGGCATTCATCTCTTTATTGCTGAAGGATTTTTATCAATTTCTTTAGTCCTCATTTATTTCTCTTGCCTACTCCCATGGGGATGCCATTTGATTTATTGGGAATTAATTCTTACAACTCATGAACTCTTTAAACTATTTTCAGATTAATCACCACAATGTCTGTTGGCACACTGAGGAGAGCCCTGTTCCCTCTCTGTGCTCACACACACCAAAGGGTTCCAGGCCCACATGTATGCAAATGCTGCCATGTTCTTACGAGGGAGAAAGAAAAGGGAAGAAAAATTCTATTTATTTAGTTAACTTACTTCCAGCTCAACTTCCTCACTCACTGCAACCACCAGCTCAAGGCTAACAAGGTTTTCCCAACTGCGCTGAAGTGAGGCTGTACCTTGGTTTTGTCCAAAACACCACACACCAGAGGAATTTGCCAGGACATCCTCAGTGTCCACATCCTTGGGCTCTGCAAGGTGTCACCTCCCCAGCACAGTGGATGGTGGGAGCTATGTGGGCTTTGCCAGGAATCAGGAAAATCTCGCTGGGGACAGGAGGAGAGCAGAGCTCTGAGGAAGGAAAAGGGTGCCTGGCTCTTCCTCTGCTAGCAATGTGGAGCTTGGCTCATGACTTGAGACACTATAAAAATCCATAACTATTTGAAAATTGAATAATAACTCATTAATTATAAATTTTAATTGAGAAACACTTCAAATCATAAATGTAGTTTGACAGTCAATAAACTTCCAACACTGCAAGGCAGCAAAGCAGGGAAGTCTAGAGGAACAGGCAATGCTGGTATGGGAGGGATCAACTCCCCAGATGTGCTCCAGTATCACATCTGTCCATCATCAGCAAAGCCAGGCCTGGTGGAAGATGGGCAGAGCACTACAGGAGGGGCTGGAAAGGAGAGAGCTCAAGAGCCTCCACCATGCTTGCTCTGTCCAGGCAAAAGCATCATATGTAATATTGCAATTGAATTAAAAAAGGTTGATTTTCCTTGGGCTCCACTGACTGCTGATTAATAGTGACTAGCTACATAAACCTGGATTAACCTGGAAACCAGAAATGCTCAAACTACCCCAGAGGCCAGGCTGATGGGGCTGTCCTCAGGCCTCAGACAGGACCACTGGCTCTTTGCAGGGCTGAAGTTTAGGACTGAGCCGATTGTTGAGGTTAGCTTTACGATGGGAAACACAAGCAATCGCACTCCTGTCTGGGCAAAGATCACTGCTCCAAATGGGTTCACAAGGGGTGGTACTGACCAAGCCTGAGCTCTCTTCAGCAGCCACTGATCAAGTGCTGTGCTTGAGGCAGGTGCCAAATCCCCCACAGCAGCCTGTTCTCAGCCCTTCCTCTCTTTCAAATGAACCTCACAAATATAATCTGTTTATTTATATCAATTTAGTCCCATCAATTAATGATGACAAGGCAATTAACTAGGATGCCAGACAGTAAAAAATAACCACATAATGCCTTCTTTAGAGGAAATCTATTGTGTAATTCCAATCGGTCTTCATTAACACAAAGTATTCCAGTAAAAGGTAGTAATCTAGTTATGGTCTGTGAAATATGAAGATCCACAAAGTCATTTTTCAGAATTAAGGGTAAAGTATTTTTAGCCAGTGATAAGGAAACCTTTCTGCATTTTTCCTGAAAACCTTTGCAAAATACTGAGGAACTCTATAACATAAGGGACTGGTACTGAGCAGACTGTGCAGTATCACTAAAGAGGTACTAAATTCTCATCATCACCTCCCTTCCACAGAGCGTTTGGCTTCTGGATCTAGCTAAGAGCACGGCAGCATCAATTTTCGCCATCCCTCATCCAACACTTGTGGCACAGATGCTGGTACCAGAGAAATGAGCCTCAAGCCGTCAACTACAGTGGTCTACAAACACCCTAATAAGCAGGTTTGGGGCTGAAAGTGTTCAAATCAGTTATTCAAACGATGACACAATAGAATGCTCATCCTACCCGACGCTCTCCTTCACACCTTGGCTCAGCAACCGCTGTGAGGGAGGATGGCACGACGTGACCTGACCTGGCTCACTCCTACCCGGCGGATTCAGTAAGCACAGAACAAGACAGTGTATTTGCTTCCGTTCTTCATGTGAGGCACTCCAGAATTAACACAGAGTGTTTTAACAGTACTAACCTAATTTACCCATTTTATATATTAAAGATCCAATTTTTAGTGAAAATGAAATAAAAACTTTACATGAGTCCACAAAACAATAAGCTTCACATGGAAATAAACATTTTCCAATTTTAAGCCTTATTCCCCTTTGAAGTTATTAATAAACTAGTAGACGATGAGAAAGAATTAACCCCAAATATAGGAAATCCTGCAAACAAAAGACACAGACAAATATAAAGGTACTCAACCACTTCTCCAAAACATGCCCAAACTGTTAAGTATTCTCGATTTAATTTCTAATAAAGCAGCTTAAAAAATCCCAAATTCCTACAGGAATGTGTTTACAATACAAACTCAATTACTGTCTCATCCTGATGCTTATCTTTTCTTACACCCTCTCAGCTCATTCTACTTTGGAATTTAATTACATTCCAGTAGTTTTAGTTGAGATGAAATTACACATTTTTAGATTAATTTAGACTGAACCAACTTTTGATAACAGACAATCCTTTTTCTATCATGCCCTAATTTGTGACCCTCCAAGTCAGCACAAACCGCTCTTTTAAACCCCAAATCACTCCTGCTATAAAGCCACACTCACTGTCCCCAAACCCAGCACAGCGCCCGGCATTGCTGGATCAGTGTTTGCCCAATTTCCTTTGATGAAAACTTTCCTGTTTTCCTCTTTCCTCTGTTATTTCCCAAGCTCAGGTCGACATAGAACAGTCAGGGGGTGACTGTTCCCTGCACACTGGGGCAGTAAAGGTGCTACCCTTTCTGTTTAGTTAAAAACCAAGGTGTGATGTTCTCCCAAGGACATTTCAGCTCGGCCATCACAGGAAAAGCGCAAGACGGGAACACGGGCCTGAAGCACGCCTGACACCCAGCTTCCCCCAAACCAAACCCCCCTCAGCTCAGCCAGACTCTATCTGGCTGAGGTGTCTGGCATTTCCCAAGACACCTCACATTTCCTGTGGGATCGCCCTGCAGCACCATGCCAGGAATCCCAGCCTCTCCCCAGGCTCCTAGAGCTGCCTGAATCCAAGCACGGCCTCCACAGCTTTCCTCTCACCTCCCTCCCACCAGTTGTGAACTGATACAACCGTCAAATCCTTGGCATGTCTGAAACCTTCTTATTCGGGTGCCAAGTGGAGACTCATCTATCACGGCAACGAGTCAGACGGTGCAAGTGTACTAGTGCCACGCAAGACTTTCCTTTCCAAACCTTGACCAAACTATGATTAATATCAGCAAGAAACTAAGATTAAACATCAGCTCCCATGTGAACTATATCATCTGAAGGGAAAAAACCAAACCCTATTTATTTGATCCTTTGCATACGTTACCAAGAGTGCCCTCATGTCCTTCCCAACCGACCTCGTGGGCAGTTGACTCTCTAACCCTTGCCCACTCTGGCACATCAATGCTACAGTGGTAGGACCATTCTTGGGCATCACCTGCTTTGGTTGGTTTCCCTCCCACGGTGATGGGCCACTCGCACACGCCTCTGGCTGCAGCAATTCATCCAATATTTGGGGATTTTGGTAGAGAAGGGGCAGGCAGACTAAAGGAAGTCATATTAGATGTAACAGTCCCTCCAGATCTGGGACCTGTGCAGGATTAGAACTGACTTTTTTATAAACTTGAGGAGTTGAGGAGATGAGAGGAAGGACTGAAGAGGAGAAGAAACCGAACAGAGAAGCATTTAGTAAAGCCTGGGAGTAAAACCAGGGGAGAGGAGAAGGCAGAGCAAGCACACGAAGTCATGACTATAAAATTCTCCAAAACTTTCATATCTTCAATTTAAAACAGAGAGCAAAACACAGCCCTGCTCTTGGCTGGCACTATTCCCAAAGGGCATAGTTTATCTAGAAAAGTTTGTTGCACAATTCAGTGCTAGCTGGGTCCTCTAAGGCCATCTGGAATTACAAATGCCACTGAACAGGGAGATGGGTCCCAAGTGGAGACTGGTGTCACCATCACTAGCCTTAGACATCCCCTCTGAATACTGCAAAGTAGAAATAAGAAGCAGGACTGTGGAAGAGTCATGTTTCACCTTGGCGCTGGCAGCTGGGACTGCACGTCACTTGGTGAACCCAACATCCCCTTCTGCTCAGGATATTTTCTTGGCAAACTGGTCCTACAGTGTCACCCTTTCTTAGATTCTCACAAATCCTGTTACATAGCAAAGATTTGTACCAGGGCTTTAATTTACTTACTGTAAATAAACCCAGGAACTTGGCCGGATGCTTTCATGAGTCACTGGCACAGCCGAGGGCCGGGAGCTGTAATCCTTCCGCAGTGCTGCTCTGTGTGATACCCCAGGTAACGCACTGCTACTGCATCCACCGCTTCAGAGGATCCACACAAAGCCTTTGGAACACACCCGGGGTTACAGCCAGAGATGGCTGTCCCTATCCCTGCCCCAGCCTGCTTTGGCTGCTGACTGTGCTGCGCTCCCAGGAGCGGCCCATCGGCACCCTGCAGCACTGGTGATCCCTGAGCCCTTGCAAGCACGTGTGGATCATGATCCCAGCCCAAGCCATGCTTCCATGCTCATGTTTATCGAGGGCTGTTCTGGATGAGCTCTGTGAAGCTCCAGAGAGAACTGACAGCACTCCAGAAGAATAGGTCAAACAGAGGCTCCTGGACATGCTGCCGAAAAAGAAAAAGGTTCTCCCAGTTATCACTTTGTTTCCGTTCTTGTAACGGTGCAAATAAACCCTAATGCTCTGTTTGCTCACTCAGCAGCAAAGAGTAGGGGGAAACACAGGAGCCCTTTAGCCAGAGAGAATTAAATAAAATAGTGGGAACATCCTACAAATACCAAAGTCAATTAATTCATTTGTTACAGAGCAAGAGTCCTGCATAATTTGTCCTTTGAGTAGTTTATTTTAGCTAATTGCTTATCCAGCAAGAAGATCTCCCCTGCATGACCCATTTGCTGTGCAAGAGGCTCGACTGATGAGAAACAAATGGTCACCTTCCAGAGGGGAGGAAGCGATGGCGGGACGCTCTGTAAGCTGCTCTGGCCCTCAGACCCACACACAAGGAGAGGAACACACCCCTAATCTGTCACCTCATAACCAGGGTGAGCACTGGCACCCAGCTTCTCCAGAGGAAACCAGGAGACCAGAGTTCCCCTTCTCAGGACAAGCATCTCCAGCAGGCTGGAGAAGGGAAGGCTGCAGATAAGGCACCCCCACTAAGGCTTTCCTTCCACCTCCACCTGCCTCCACCGTTGCGACTCACAGCGACGTGTTCGCCCATCACTGGCCTTTCACCACAGCGCTTAAAGCAACGTAATTCCACTTGTGAGGTGGAGCTCTTCACCAGCTGCATCATCCTCTCAGCTTCTCCACCAGGGTCAGACAAAGCACAGACAGAACCAAACAGCTTAATACTGCCCTTATACATCTCCTCTCTATAAACATCACGGGGGAGCAGGCTGAGCAGAGCTATCAGAACCGCAGCCACCTTCTGCCAGCTGAAAGAGGGAACCAGTACAGACGTTACTGGTCTCATCAAAATTCTGTAAATTGAATAGTGAAACAGAACAGCCTGATTTGTCTTAATTTAGTTAATCATTGACATTAACGAAATAAATACAGGAATAATACTATGGGCACAATTCATTCTCACTGGTGACAGCAGGAATTACACAAGCTCCAAAGATGGACAGAGAGGGACACTGCTGCTGCCTGCTGGAAGCAGGGCAGAGGGTGCCAGAGGATCTCCAAGGGACCAGCTGGCACTTTGCACCTCAACACCTCCCTGCTGGATCAAGCGAGGCAATGCTGAAAGAAGGAGGAAGAGGAGGAAGAGCTGGTAGGAAAGCTTCCAGTTCTCATGTTCCATCAGGAGGCTTCTGATAGGCTTTTAATGCAGCTTCATCTCCCTCAGCACCAATAGAAAACAATAATCTCATGGCGAGGCATAAATCATACTGCAAAACAGGGCAAACCATCATGTGGGATGCCTCAGGACAAGGCCACTTCTTTAATTCCAGCAATGGCAACATTAATGGTTTCACAGATTCCCACTTCACAGCACTGGCAATCTCCATCCCGTACCAAACCTAGCCACTGGCAGACAAGTGGTCCAGGTTTACTGTGGAGCAAATGTGGGCAAAGTTCATCTTAGCTGGTGCGTGGCCAGAAGGTACCAGTGTTGGGGAGCACCTCCCTGCCCCAATCAGCAAGGAACAGGGGCTGTGGGGGGATGGACACCTGCTCACGCCCTGACTCCAGTCCCGACATGGGCCTGCCTGTTCAGGGCCACAAAGCCACTCCTTTCACCAGTCCCAACACGTGCCTGCCAGCCCAGGGGCTGCAAAGCAGCTTCTAAACCCCCTCTTACTACTTGTCGTCCTGGAGATGCCCCTTCGGGTGCAGCAGCCCCGGGCAGGAGACTGCGCTGTCTGTTAACAGGGAACAAAGCAGCTGCAGCATGAGTGGGAAACTCAACGCTCCTGCAAACAGCAGCTGTGGAAAACCCCGGCAGCACCTTCTCTTGTGTTGCTTTCCATCCTGTCAGTAACTTACAGGAAACAAAACCACCCAGCAGAGCTATCTGAGGGTGTGAGACTTTAGGTACACCTGTAATTAAAACACAGAGACCAAAGCTGCGATGCAGCTCCATAAAGCAGGTCATTTTACAGCTGGCTGGGCTCCCTCTGATGTACTTGAGAACCATTTTTAAATGACATAAAGTTTAACATACCGGTACATCTGCCTACCCACCAGATTCTACATGGAATTTAAAATTTAATTATATTAAAGTATTGTTACAGTGCGCGTAGCAAGAACACCAACCAAGTGTAACTTGAGGAGAATCTTTCCCAGATTGTTGTAAATCTGTGTTTTCAGGTCCAGGAAAAAAAAAAAAAGATTCAAACCTGAACACCTGTATTGGTGCTCTCGGCTTTGTTATTGCTCACCCACCAACTGCTCCACGTTTGTGCTGAGCAGGATCGTGCACTTCTCCAGTGTTTTATTACAATGTCAATGCACACCAACAGCACCTGCACCTGCCAAGCAAATTATTCCTCACGCCACAGCAAGAGCAAAGCCTGCTCACTGCCTACACACACTTACTCAGCACCAGAAGAAAAACTCCAGCCTCTGCAGGCAGCTCCTCATCTCCAACAACGACTACACAAGCCAATCTGTCCTCTCCAGTCTGAACAGCAGGTCCTCTGGGATGCTCCCAGCTGCTCTGCATACACATGGGCATGAACATCCTCCCCCCGACTCCAGGTTACCAGCACATGCCAGCTAACATTCCAATGGGCAATTTAAATCACACTGTGTTTGTCATAAATACAACACTGTCCCCATCTGGAAAGTGAAGCATGCACCTCCCAGACAGAGGGCACTCCCCTTCCCTGGGTCATGATCCCTGCCAGCTGAGGACAGTCACTGTGCCCAGCTACAGCCCAGCACTCCAACCCCAGGGCCAGGTTTCCCAGAAGGAAAAAACTTTGTCAATAAATAAAGAACCCAAATAAATAGTATATTTTTCACCAGCTGCTATTTGCAGGCCATTAAGATGCAACAAGCAGTTGCTGACACTCTTTCTGGATGGTGTTTTTGATGCAGAGAATGCATGGGAAAAAAACAAGATAATATCAGGAAAGGTCAATTATGAGCCACTTAAAGGTTATTTCTGCATATTTCACCTCCTGGACAAAACATGCTTCTTCACTACCATATGAGAATATAAATTCAGCCGCAAAAGTCTTTAAAATGCAACAAAGAGTATAATTTTGTTGCTATTACGAACAGCCTGAAGAACAAATAGCAGGTCTCCTGCCCCTCTGCAGCCTCCGAACATTATGCAGGAAAGGGCAGTAACAAGGTGGACCCACAACAGCCATTAACCCCTGTTCTTCCTGGGCCCCTTTGATGGGAAGCACAGAATGCAGGACAGCATGGCAGGTTTGGCCGGTCTGGGTATGGCCATCAGAAGCCCCAACACAAGAACCTCTTATGTCACACTTTTCCTCTGTTCTTCCTGGGACAAGGGCAGCTCCTCACTGATCTGCCTCGCAGCCTCTTAACCCCCAGTCGCAGAGCTGACACAGGGGGCTCACACACACCAAGCAGCCTCCTCGACCCTGAGCAGCCTCCCATCCCACAACATGGGACTGAGAACAGTCAGAGCCTGTCCAAATACTGAATGTCAGTCCTGTCCAAACCCGGGCAGCAGGGGCAGACGTCTGTATGATGGACCAGCTGTGGAACCAGCATCTCTGACATGTAGCAAAGCTGGAGACCAGCGACACGCACAGTGGCTGCAGAGCCATCGGAGTGCTGGAGGAGCCAGCCTTCAGCCCCTGTGCCAGGTGAATCCCGTCTGCAATAGAAACACAGACCTCCTGCCCTTGTTGTCCAAGTTGGCCACTGTCATCTCCCGCAGTGACACAGCTCTCCTGAGCCATCAGTTAAATACAGAGGGAAAACAGCTCTCCCAGAGCAAAAGCTTGCACCAGCAGTCCAGGCTGGATTTGTCATGGGAAGGGTTTCCAAGCAATACTTGAAGACTATTAATAGACCCTGGCCAGGCAGCCTGACAGCTCCCAGCAACTCTGCCCTTAGGTCACATTACAACCAACAGGGTGAACTGTTAAAGGAATTCATTATTGGTGTCTCAACACCCCTGGACCACAGTGACTAAAAATCTATATGAATTACAGGCTCTTAAAACCATCTCTGCACTGCTTATCCTCTTCAGGGAGGAGAAAGAGAAGAAAATACTGAAAGCAGTGAGATGAAAGTGTTGAGAGTCATGGAATCTTTAAAGTGTAAAGAGAGATGTGCCACATTTAGCAGGGATTATGTCAAGCAGTATCCCAAGCCAGGAGAGCTGACAGCACACACACTGCCTTCAGTGAGGGAGGATAGGTCGTGTGCGACCCCTGAGATGCTGGCAGAGCTTCCAGCAGCACAAGCAGAAAACCCAAATTTCAGCACTGCTCATGAGCAAGGCTGATAGTCCTGGATCCCACAGAGAGTACAAACCATGTGAGAGAGCAGGACCTTTAAAACATTCCTCAAAAGTCTAAACAAGGTCTCGAAAGCGCTCTTACTTCCAACAAGCACAAGGGGAGACGGACGGTACTTTTGCCACCGATCATGGCTCTGGGCAGCTGCCTTTTCACAACTTCCAGTTCCCATGACCTCCTCCTCCAAAGGGAGCCTCTGTTTCATTTCCCAAGCACCAGGACATCCTGGCAGCAGCATCCACCCCATGCAGCAGGACGGCTCCCACACAATGCACACCAGAGAGCCAGCTCGCAAGGAAATGGCCTAATGCAGTGAATTAATTCCAAAGGACAATTGTTTTCAATCTTCATTCAAACCCAAACTTAGCTAATCTCCCTTTAACGACATAGGAAATGGAAATTCCCTTAATAATATAAGTCATGAATATTTATTACCCTATATTTTACCTGAAAACTGAATAATTCAATTAATTTCACTATTAATTATTTAATACAGAATTATTATACTGCAAGATCTTAACTCTTCTTTAAGATGCCACTGATAAAGATATCCCAGATAGAATATGTTCCTTAAGCTGGACTGACAGACAGGTAAGGCACAGGCTGTGCTCCCTGGGTGACAAGCAGCAGGACAGGAGGAGGGGAAGTTCCAGAGACCAAATTCATCCTGCTGTCATGGTGGAGTGGGCCCAATCCCCCCAGCAATCCCCCACATGGCCTTTCCAACACACGATGCAGGAAGGGGCAGGAACACATCCAAACTGCATTCCCAGGTAGAAAATCAACCTTGCAGCTTCTGGGCACAGCCAAGGCTTTTCTGTTACCTGAGGCTCACTTCTGAAATACAGGTAAAGCCACCTTGGATTGCTGAAGTGTATTTTTAAATACTGTATAAATGCTAACGACTGAAGGCACCTGAAAGCAGAGAAGCAAAGTACTTTCCTCCAGCAGAATGTTTCTGGACTCAGAAAGTCAACTTTGTCATTGAAATTCCAAAGTAAATAACAATTAAGTTGTACTTGATATACAAATGTCAAGTAATTTTTTTGTTGTTGTCATGATTCGCATTTAAACTTGGAAATGTCAGACACTTGGCCCTGCTGCACTAGCAGAATGCTTCCCCCCACCCCGCTGACAGAACACCAGCTGTGGAACACCCAGCAGATCATCAAGGAACCAAACACTGTTCTAAGGGAACATCAAGGTCGATGCTGCAAGGTGTACTCCTTAATTTATGCTGATCAACTGGAGTGCTCAAAAGACTGTTGTAATAATACTCCAGTACATTTATATCAGCATATTCGATCAGTTTGAGTCATTCAACATGAAATTTCATAAAAAAGTAATTTTAGAGACCTTTCCAAGCTTTCTCATAGCCCTCCAATGCCACCACAATGGCATCATTAGAGGGCTCCTCCTCCATCTCCATGACCAAAGCAATACCCAACAGTGCTATAAACACGGGCACTTCTCTGTGGAAAAGAGATGAAAATGTTCTGAACGGCAGGCTTGGCTCCAACCCAGCTCATCCCTTGTTGCCACCCTCTGCCTTAGCTCAGTGACCTGTGAGGCATCACAGCCCAGCCTGGCCTGACCCTCTGCAGCAGCTCCTTCGCCGGTGGCTGAACCAACGGCATCGACACCTCGTCACCAGCACCCACCCTCCGCCGACAGCTCCAGCTCCTGCGGGCCTCGGCCAGCCACACTCAGAGCCCCTGTGGCCATTCATCCAGCAGCAGTTCCTCAGAGCACACGATATATACATCATCATATTAGGAAACTCTGTACATGTCAGAGGAGCAATTAATTTTTATTAATTTTCTGAGATTAAATTAGTGCCACCCAGAGCAGCAAACAAAGAATGGGGAGTGTTTTATGCCGAATCGATGTCATTAATTCTGTAATACCAAGAGCCCTGATTGTAGCTACTCAGCATTTAACTCTTACAATTAATTTTTATATTAAAAAAAAAAAAAAAAGAAAACTAACTCAACGATTTCAGAAGGTCCTTGAACTCTCATCACAACTTTTCTTCTCCTGGGACATTCTTTCTTTCAAGTGTAAACACACAGGAGGAAGGTACAGCAATGTTCATCAGAAAATTATTTTCATGCACTGCCTTTAGCAAACCAAACTCTTAAAATCATACAATGCTGCTCCAAAAACATTTATATCTCGTATGTTTAATGACACCATGTAAGTCAGACTAGGTTAGTGTGTTTTCTGACCCCTTAACAGGCTTCTCTAGCAAAGGTTCAGTCAGAAATTGTTTTGCATTTGTTCTGAAACTGAGATTACCTGCCTAGAAAGAAACTTCTCTAATATTAACCAAATTACCTGCTTCCTGCAGTCAAGGAGAGCCTTGCAGCTACCACGGGCAGAAAGGTCCATCCAGGGCCCTTCTACTGCCACGGCAGCTCCAGGTCTTCTAGAACCACTGAGAAAGCAACTGTGTTTTCCACACCCCTTTCCCAGGTGCTACATTTTAATACGACAAGCAAATGCATTACTTAGGGATGTCACAAAAATATACAGAATAGTCTGGGGGGAAAAAACCCACAAAAACTGACACATTTTTTCCCCATATTTCATGGAAAGCAGGTCCTCTGTGTGCCCCGCTCGCAGCTGCACTGCAGAGGTGCAGAAAAGGCCTCCATGTCCATCCTCTCCTTGGCTGGCTGCTGTGGGACACTTGAAATCAATCTACTTGTTAGGGTGCCACCGCTCCTTCTGTCCCACTGTGACCTCTGCCCCTGCTCACAGCAGCAGGAGGCGATGCCAAACCTGGAGCATGCTGCTCTGGGCGCCTGCAGCAGCAGCCTCTGCAATGGATGGCACCAGGATACAGGATGCTAAAACAGACTTTCCTCTCACATGGGTCCCAGCAAGCTCCCTCCAATGGCCCTGCCCTCTGCAACACGAAAGGGGTGGTTTGGGAAAAAGTCAAACAGGAAAAACCCAGCAAACCCAGAAAGCAAGAGTCGTTCTCTGTGTTAGTGAAACGTACGGAGCTTGAACGCAGCTGAAACAGCAGGAAAACATCCGCAGCCAAAAATCCATGTCTGGGTTACCAGGGGAGTGAGGAGTTAAACATTTATGGCAGCACAAGGAAGACATGGCATTTACTGAATAATAAACTGCAAACACGTCTGTTAATGCAGCTTTTTGGGATCTCCTCACCATCAACCACTTAACCCCAGCACGGGAAACACCAGAGCTCAAACAACCCCTGTGCCTCCAAGTGAGCAGGCAGTACCCAGTGGGGCTGGCGCTTTTTTATTTATTTAAAGTTGCAGGCAAGGGAGCTCTGTCAAGATAAACAGCCTGTGACCTCGCTCAGAGGCTTCAGATCTGCTCATCTGAAGGGATACAATTAAATCCTGAGCAATTGGGTTAAAACTTTAACCTGCCAAGATTGCAGCTGTTCCATTTTTAATCAACCTGATTTCATTCAATAAAATGCTCATTAAGGCAATTAATGAGAGTTTGGTGTCACAAGCCATCAGGCGTGACTGGGAGTTTCCACTTGGTGGTCAAGGCATTGATCAGCGAGTCAAGTCATCAGTGTGAGAGTCAGTGTGCTGAGCAGGAGAACGTTACCTGGTTTTGGGGGAGGTTGTTAGCCACTCTTCATGCTTTTCAAACGTTATTAAATAAGCTGCAATTTCCTGAAAGAGAAACGCAGAAAGAAAACAAAGTTACTTGCATGGCTGTGCTGGGAACTGGAAAGGTTTATAACAGAGACACAGAGTCACCCACCACGGGCCAGGCTGCAGCTGAAAGTGGGTTTTGACTGACACAGCGTGCTCAGTCAACGTTCACATCCATGCCACCAAGGCCAGGCCTATACAGGGCAATGAAGAGATGTAAATGAGGAAAGGCATTAACATTTTCCAGCGCAGAGAATTTGCTGGTAACTGTGGTGACCACAGCATCGCCGCGAGCCTGGCGTGACGTCAGGAGGCAAAGGGGAGGGTAGCGACAATACGGCCACGGGAAGCTAAATTAAATATTTAAAAATAGAACAGCATCGCTGCAGAGAGAATTACTGAATTATTAATCATTGCCATAAAAAGCCAGCGGGTGACATCAACGTAAGTCATCGCTCCCACTTGCAGGAATGATACGGGCGATTACTTCCAGATCAGAACCGATTTGTTTGCAGGAAATTATTGGTGCTGGCGAGATAATTCACGACGGAGCCTGTAAACAGGCCTGAGGAAAGCGGGACGGCCACTCATTCATCTCCTGGGCACAAAACTGGGCAGGTCGCAGGGCAGCCACGCAGCAGACAGGCCCAGCACTGGCAGCAGCCCTGGGAGAGACCAGGAGAGCTGTGCCAGAGGAGACGCAGGACAAGGGACTGTCCCTAACCACGACAGCCACTGTCACCACACCAGCAACATCCTGACATACAGAGATGGCCACGGACCCCTAGGGCTGTGATGAAAATAAATCCCCCCCCAACATACTCAGAAAAATGTAGTTTTTTGATAGTTCTCTTCCAAAAATTGCCTCCCAGTCCTCTCAGAGGGACCTGTCACAAAAGTGAGGTCAGTGAAGCTGGTTTCAATGTTCAAATGTCTCAAATCGGACCCCCAAAACACATGCAGTAGCATCTCCAGAGCTACTGCAGCAGAAGAGTCCCCAGGCTGCACATCCCGATGGCAGCACACATGCCAGCACCGGGGCTTTCCACCAGGAGTGAAGTTTTCATTTTTTTTTTTAGCTAGCTCTATATAAGGGCTGTCGCTTACAGTACCAAAGCTAAAAACCCCCACAATGCTCTCCAACCAGCTGGCCCAAGCATCTGCTAGAGCCACAAAATGCAATTATATTACTCCCAAACGAGACGTAAAAATATCTTGTTTCCAATACTCTTGGTTTTAAGACTCATACTTAATGTCCTCTGGGCATTGCAGCAGTGCCAGATCTCCGCGTTATGTACTTTATTAGAGCTGTGTGAATGTCATATTAATGACTCCTGACCAACATGTTTACATTGCAAATAAATTCTCATGGAATCCAGCGCTGCACCCCTTCTTTCCCAAGCCCCTCTCTGCAGGTATAAAGGATCCCCAGAGAAGCAATTGATGGGGCAGTGACACAAAGCTCCAAAAACTCTTTTTAATTTCTGGGTGATTGCTGCATAAAATTCAGTATCAAAGTAACCCTGCACAGATCTCCATCAACACTCACGACTTTCCCAGAGAACACACCAAGCCTCATACTTCCACAGTAGCTGCAAGATGCAAGTAATGAAATCCAGATACTGCATGGCCAAAACGGGCTGACTGAAGATTACCAGCAAGCTAAAAACACCAAAGAACTCGGCAACTAAAATTCTTCAGAAGATATAAAACAACATCTCTGGATTTTTTTTTAAAGCCAGTGCAGTTATTCCACTGAATGTGCTGTGATCAGCACATCCCATGTTATGTCCTCAGCTCAGCTCCCTACGTTACAATCCAGCGTCACCTCGTGCTGTACGGCAAGATGAGCTCTGGAGAGACCGAGGAACACATGGGAGCTCCCTGCACATCCTCTCCAGCACTGAGCCAGCAGGCCTTTAAAGAAATAAACCCCTTCAATGCCAGGGCGGTTTGGGGGGTTCAGATTAGCATGGCATTTTGCCTATTCCTACTACAAATCAATTGCCATTAGGAGAACAAAGCCATTTTTAACTTTTGTGACTGAACAAACACATTGGTATGGCATGGAAACACATTCCTGGCCTGACCCACTCAGCACGTTTGGGCAGAGCAAAGGCCCAGCTGCCATTTGGTGCTGCAGACATGCAGGTGACCCACCAGAATGTACACGTGTCGCCAGGATGTCCAGGCAGCTCCTGCCCTGGCTGCGGCACTATGGAGAGCTGCAGCTCCAACCAGACTACAAAGCTGACACCTCTAGATGTACAATTCAATTCTTACAACAGGATAAAAGAAGAATTTATATCAACTAGGATAGGAGCTCCCCCAGGCTTTCTGCTTAATGATATATTACAGCCTGATTTCCCTCCTCCAGGGGAAATACCTTGGATGGCAAAGAAAATCTTGCTTATGGCAGTGCTATAAATTAACACGTACAGCAGAGAGACAGCAAGGCCTCCGTGCTGCCTTCTGTGCCCCAAGAACTCAGAATTACAAGGACTGGCACACAAGGGGGGCAAAATCCCCTCAGAGATCCCCGCATTGTTCACTCACCCTGCCCATGCCTGCCTGCAACCCTGTCACCCAGAGCTCCCCATCCCACACCAGGATGTCTTGGCCTGAGTGGTGAGGAGTAGCCACTGCACTCGGCTGTGCTGTCATCTCCTCGATCCAGTGTGCACAGCCACCAGATGTGGGAGCCTGAACATGGTTTGGTGCCAGGAGAGGCTCTGCCACAGCAGCCAAACACCATCCCATTGTACCAGCCCACCCCGCACAAGGGGGCACGTGAGCAGAAACACCCACATGTCCACTTCTGTCGCCACATCATCACCCAGGACAATCTCTCGTCTGCCACCTCCGACTGGAGCAGAACTGCAAGGAACAGATGACTCAGGGATGCTCAGCCATGCTTGTGGTGAACACCTGCACGGGTACACAAAGCCAGGCAAAAAGGGACATTCCCACGGAAAGGCACATCCTGGGCTCTGGGGTGAGCCCTTTGCTGGTGTTACTAGTGAAATGCTGGGATTCCAAGGAAAACAGATGGGAGAGCTTCTCGGGGAGAGCCTGTCCCAGGATGGGATGCAAGGAAATAGGGCTGGAGCATATGCCGGGGAAGGAGGATGTGCTTTTCTGCTGCCAGAGACCAAACCTCCCTTAAGCCCCGCTTGTTACATATTCTGCTTTCTGTAACTCTACAACTTTGTGTCAGCTGCGCAGAGGAAAGCGCTCAGCCAGGGCTGGTAGTTGATCAGAGGTTTGCGAGAGACATCTCTGTCCAGTGGGTCCCTGCCACTGCTGCAGGGCAGGGCTGCTGAGGCACGGCTGGGGCTCAACTGCTGCATGGGGCAAGCACCCCCTGTCACACCAACAACCTTTTTTCCTTTGAAAAAAGGGGGAAGAAATAGATTCATCACTAGAAGACACAAAGTCATTAAATAATTAAAAACAAAACTATGGGCACAATAAAAGCCCTCTGATAAAACCCTGCATTTTAATGCGCGTTAATTCCCCTAATGATTCTTTCTGTGTCTTACAGGGTCAAATCAATGTCCTCACCAAAAAATCCAATTACATCCCATTCATCGCATCTTTGGAGTGAGGCTATTGTTTGCTTTTGTCTCCTATCAAACCCTTTTCCCACTGCTTCTTGCCCAAGATTACAAACAAAAGGCAGCATGGCACCAGCAAGGTCAGATGAGCCAGAGCTGGCTCCGAAAGCCCAGCTGCTCCCAGCTCCTCTGCGGCTGCACAGCGAGCGACGCATATCAAGGGACAGGGGCACTTGCCACAAACACTCCACTCGTTGCCAGCGAGTCCTCGCCCAGCATCGGTCAGGGCAGGTGGCACTGGGTGGACCCCCAAGGCCACTCAAGAGCATCTTCATGGGCAAGGGCACTGCACACCATGGGCAGCAGCCCCTGGGCCAGGATGTCCCACCTGACCCCCTCTATCCCAGCTCTGGAATTAATGTCAGTATAAACTGAGGGAGCATTTATGGAAAAGGGCAAACCACAGAGAGCTACGCAGAGCCAGATCTCTTTCCAAGCATACCAGGCACAGGACTGAGCGCAACACTCCCAGGACACTGGAGAGAAGAACAGGTTTGACTGACCAGTTCAGGGAAGCACCCCATAAAGCAGTGAGATAATTTAACATTCAAATCACATGAGTTATGCTTTACCCTAAACTCAGATAATTCAGTGGTTCAATCTACACTTTGTCGCTCAGGCTGAAAGCATTTTATCTAAGTGTACATTTATTTTTATTTTGCATTTCCCTGTTTGTTTGATTGTTAGTCCGAACATGCCAGGGAGCCATGGGCTGGGAAGCCCAGTGAGCTGTGTGAGACGGCACACATGCAGCTCCAGAGGCTCCAGAGAACTGCCACCGAGGATGTTCTCACTGTCCCCACAGCCCCGTGCCAGTGCGGCCATTCAGCCTCGCCTGGCCTGAGCGGTGGAATGAGCTGTTGGCACTCCTGGCTCGGGCGCCGTGCTGGGGCTGGGCCGGAGGTGGCAGTGGCAGGGCCAGCACACGCTCCACACCCGACGCTACGTGACTGCAGCTCCTCAGATGCTTCAATATTTAATGAGGGCGTGTAACGGCCCGGAGCTGCAGCACATGGGCGACCTGATCTCACCCGCCATGCCCGAGCCGCTGGCAGAGGACAAGCAGCAGCACCACAGCCGGACCAGGAGCAGCAGGGCAAGAGCAGCTCTCGTGGAGCGCTCAGAACTGGGGGATGTCCAGCAGTGCTGCAGAGCTGCTTGTCTTTGCACAGGGGAGCAGGAGAGGACATTGCTGTGAGGCGCAGAACAGAAAACGGGCAGGGATCTGGCACCAGCAGTGTTGGAGAGGCCCATGACCCACCATAAACACAGGAAAGCTGCCAACTCTGCTCTGAGATGAAGGGCTTGCAGTGAGCACACACATTTTTTGGAAGAAAAAGATAAAGTTATAAAAAGCTCTGAAATTCACTATCCATGGGCTCCCTAAAGCCACAGACTGAGCATTGGCACTCTCCTCACAGCTCAACCCCTCATCAGGTCATCCTGCATCGACACAAGGTATCAGCAATTCCCATCTGAGTTCTCTTAAGAGAAACAGAAACCGGAACAGAGCAGGATTGCACGATTCCCTGGCTCTGGCCACTATCTGGTCTCAAAGTAACATGCCATTCATTAAAAAAAAATACTAAAAAAAAATAAATAAATGTGTTAGGAGAAAACAGGAGGGTTTGTAGACATCCCTGGATTTATACCACAGAGCTAATAAAGCTGCGATCTCTTAAGTAAGCACATTTATTCTCTTAGGAATTCAGCACATCCTCACTGCTATAAAGACAAATTCCAGCCCATCACTTCCTTATCGTTCTTCTGCTCTGAAATGAAAATAAAAATTCGTGTTGACTACGGAGTATCTTCTCAGCTGGGATTGAGCCATTTTCATTTTCTACCTGTCCCCACTCTCAAAGCCATTAATATTCTAAATATCACAATTACAAACTGTCCTAAACACCACACAGAACCAGCTCACACCACCTTGTTCAGCATCACTGGAAAAAAATCCCAATCCTATTGCTTTTGTCCAATTGTTTGGCCTAAAACAGCAACTCAACATCAAAGAAAGGTTGCTCGGGAGTCAAGGAAAACCAAGAGCAGGAGAAGGTCAAACTGAGCCCACGAGTGCCCGGCAGGGACAGGTGGGTCTGGCGGCCGCAGGCTGACAACATCAGTGACAAAACACTCCTTAACCAAAATTTTTTGCAGCCATTGTGGGAAGGACTTGGTCTCAAAGCATTACCTGTCTGAGACTTCCCAAGGCAGAAACATTGGTCTGACCATACTGAGGCTGAGAAGGGGAAAAAGCTCAAATATCACCATGGTTTTGCTGACAACCCAGGTCATCAGCACAAGCTGCGGCCGAAGGTCAGAGAGTTCCCAGGGTTACACCAATTTCAAGCCCAGGCAGAGCACATGTCAGGCCAGACTTGCATGAATTTGGTTTTCCAATGCACACCATGAAACTGCCACATGCGGAGGCACTCACTCATACCTGCGAAAATACCACGGAACAGCTTAAGCCGACCTCTGGTCTGCTACCCTAATGGATGAAAAAACTACCATTTTGGGTCCCCCAGCGTTGCTTTCCCTCAGTTTGCAAAGAGCAGGAGGCGGCCAGCAGCCACCTCGCTGCTGCTGTTCCCTCACCCAGCCAGACTGGCTCAGCACATCTCTGCAGGAAAAGGTGTGAGGGCAGCCCTGGGAGCGCTGACCAGTGCCATGGCAGAGTAAAGCTACCAAGTGGGCAATGCCTGTGGCTGGGGAGACGCTCACCATGGTTCCCCACGTGGCAGTGAGCAGAAGGATTGCAGGAGGGGAGATGTTTTCATTAGTAACGGCATCTCGCCAACCATCTGCTAAAGGTCCACACTATTAATTTAACAGGAAAAAATGGAATAGATTACTCTGCAGTTTTCAATTAAAGTACATGATGTCTTCAAACTGCAACCTTAATTAGATATTACAGGGTGACATTTTGTAATCCCGAGCTGTGATGGCTGATGGAGTCATCTGACTGTGATGGTGTTCTGCGGCACCACTGGGGCCATGCACACCCGGCACCATCAGGAGGGCTGCCTTTGGGTTCCAGTGCTGGGGCAGTTTGGGCTTTAACCCCAAACTCCTGGGGTTAAAGGAACAGAGGGGTAAAACTCCTGCCAACCTTGGCACAACAGAAAATCTGCTGCAAATGGGCTTGGACACAGTCCCAAAGAAAACTTCTGGAGAGAACATTTAAAAAAAAAAAAAAACAAAACAAAGGGGAAAAGAAAAGTAGCAAGTGGAAAACTAAAACATTTGAAAATAAAGGCTAAACCTGGTATGAAAAAAAGCAGATTTAGACAAGGAATAATTTTCTCTAAAACGCATGAAAAGGAGAAGAAAAAAAAAACCAATCAAGAGCACAAGCAGTGACTGACAGACACCGGAGCTGAACAAGATCTGCTCAGCCACTTCACCTGCCAAACACATGGACAAGAGCAAACTGAGACGTGATAGGTCTTTATAACAGCAAGAGCATAATTGGGCACAACCCCTGCAGCCATGGCTGTCCTAAACTGCTTGGAAGCACCATTAGTCACAAGCAGGAGCAAAGTCAGCCCCCGCCTAACGGGATTAGGATGGATTTTATATTCCATTTAGGCCCCACACTGAGGGACAGTCAGTAAAACAGAGCAATACCAAATAACAAATTTTGAGTTACTGGAAAACACCAACAGGTCATTATGTGATTTTTTTTTTCCTTTTAAATGACCTTGGACTAAACCCTGTGGTTTAAAGAACCATGAGCACTGGCATCCTGCTGGCACTGTTGGTTAAGTTCACTTGTCCTTCACAGCCTGAAAGAGTCATATATGCAGTGGGATAAAAAAACAAAATTAGTGCACAAAGATCCATGTGTTTATGGTGCATAAGTTACAGCATACTAGTAAAAATTTCAATTATTTCACACAATTCAAACAGTCATACAGTTTGAAGATGCTGAAGAGCATTCCCCTGCTCCAGAGTGGGCACATGCCATCGGAGACACTGCCCTGCTCTCAACTCCCACAGAAATCAGGAGGAACATGGAATTTTCTGCAGCTCTCCAACAACTGGCAAAGCCCAGCCGTGTCATGACAGGACGGAGCAGATCCCCTGTGAGCCTGCCCGTGCTGCAGCCTCCTCCCAGCCCAGCTCATCTCTCCCACCGCAGGGACACACCAGTCCCACTCTGGGCAATGGGGCCACTGCACCCAGTGCCAGCAAAGCGACACCACCAGTGCCTGCTCCAACAGCAGTGCCTGCTCCAACAGCAGTGCCTGCTCCGTTAGCCTTCTCTCACACGGAGACAGCAGCAAACCCTTCCAAAGAACTGTGCAGGGGTCATTAAAAGGGAAATATCCACACAAATTGCCCCTGTCTGCATATTACTCACACCCATATGTTCTGACAAAATAATGTTCCACAGTCCTGCAGAACTGTCTTTTCAGCATGTTTTTGCATTATGCCTAATTCTGTCAGAGTTTTTTGGTCCCACATAACGACAGCTGAGTGCAGAGTCAGATATAAATCTGGCTTAAGAGACTCTCACCAGGAATTCATTTAAAACTGTAAATGTTAAAAGATTCTGTTGCTGATTTATGGCGTTTTCTTATTTCAAATGGAATTAAAATCCTTCTAAAGATACATATTCAATCATGATAAAAACCATGTTCAGATGATGTTTCTGGTCAGAATGAGAGCCATGAAGCCCAGAAATCTGGGAGTAGCAGGGGAGTCTGGGAATAGCAGGGACTGGGACATTTTACTGGCTTGGCCAACGCTGCGCCGTCCTGCCACAACCTCAGTCCCGTATCTCAATTTGTGTGAAAGGGAGTCCTGGATGCTGCTATCCCTCTCCAGCCCAAGCACAAGGATCTCTTCTACTGAAAATCCAGCTGAACAGAGGAGCTGCTGCACCTGAAGTGATTACTGAATGGGTTTATTCCTTTTCCATTGTTTACACTGAAGGCTCTCAAAAGGGAAGTATTTCTGCCCCAGGTTAGGATCTGGCTGCGATGATTAACCTGGGCCACCAGCCCGGGTGGCACAGCAGATCTGTCCCCAGAGGGATTGGAGGTCGCCAGCTGCCTCCCATCTGTGGAAACTGCCCCTCAGACCCAGAATTATCATGTGTCTTGGCACAGAAAGGAAACAACCATAAAAACAAAGCAGCATCAGGGAAGTGTAAATTCTTTCCAAGTTATTTTCAGACTTCTAAGAGTTTAGTCATTCCTCACTTTCAAGAAAACGTAAGAAAAAAAGGACAAGGGAAAAAAATGACTAGAAAAAAAGACATTATTTGCGTGAAAGCTGTTTCCCATCCTGAGCAGTGTCAGGGCAGTAAACCACCCAGGATTCCCTCCATTTCTCCTCAGAAAGGGGTTGACCAGAAGGCTGGTGGAAAGACAGGGCCAATGCCGCTGCAGGCTGTGCCGCGGCTGCCACGTCCTTTCTCGTGGAGAGGAGCCAGGGGAGAGCATGGATGTCACTTTCCAAAGGTTAAGCATCACAGGCAGTTTCATGTTCTTTACATTCCTAAGTGGTTGATTTTTGCTTTTTCTTTTCAATAATCATAAATCCCAGTATCTGCTCCGGGGCAGGAACCTTTTGGCTCTATGCTCAGCCAGGGAAGGGAACGCGGCTGCCGGCGGCTGCTGCAGGTGTTATTTTTAGTGCGACAGCTATTTACCAGCGCTATCCCAGAGGGAATTCAGGGAGGAAAAGAGATGCTGATGCATTTCTTACTAAATATAGAAAAGGGGGTGAGCCACCACATGCAGCGTGGCTGTAGCACCCGCAGGGACGCGGCAAGGGGGATACGGCCACAGCAGTACCTGACACCGCGGTGGAGCTGTGGGGCCACCCCACTGACCTCATTTTAACCTTCAAGCTCTTGGTATTTGAAAAAAGCTTTTTAAAAGCAGATCTTATACCTAATTGACTCCAATTTGAAGCCCTGATCCTGTAATGAACGGCCTCTGAAATCAAACAAAGCATTTTGAACACCAACAAAATTGCCTGTTATGAAAGCAGAGGGTTTTAAGGTTAACACTGACTTTAATGCTCTGTCAAGGCACATCGACAGTAGGATGAAAACAGGCGTGCCTTTGCCCAGGCAGCCCAAATCCAGCCACTGAGAGGAGACTGTGAACACTCATCCCAGGCTGTGCTTCACATTCTCAGGAGTGTGCTCATTTCGTATTAATTTAAAGATATACGCCTTTAAAGAAAATTAAAATCTTGTTGATCAGAGAAAGGGATGTGTTTCAGAATCTGCTCTTCTCTGGCTTTAAGCCTTTAAAGTTCTGGAAAAGCAGTTTTGACATCAAGGAGTTCTGCAGGCCCAGCCAAATGGAGATTCCCAATCACACTCCTTTTATATTTCTTTTACTGCTTCATATTTACCAACAAACCATGCCAGCCTCAGCTCTGCTTGGAGGTCCCCAGCAGTATTTTGGAAGAAGGCAGCTCCAAGGCCCTGAACATTGTGATGCCAGGAGGAGTCTCCAGCACATGGAGATTTTCCAGCTTCTCGTGTGCACTTAAAATATTATTTGAATTTTAAAAGAAAGAAAAAAAAATTGCATTTTGTGGGACTGGAGCATCAGCAGTGCCTGCACATGCCCTTGTCTTCAATTGGTGTGGTGCCCACTTGCTTGGCTCAAAACGGGGAGGAAAAATGCCATTTCCTCAGTGCCCACCCTGGAGCACTGTGAGGAGTGACGAGGAGGAAAGGTTGCGCTGTTCCAGATACACAAGGAGTACACAGAAGTAGAGAAAGGTCATCCCATCACTTAATGTATGCAAATTATGTTAAATATTTCATTCATTAAATAGCTCAGGTTATTACTGAATTGTACCTTAAGCTGTTCAGAAAGTTCATTCTTCCTGCACTTTCTCAGTAATGTGAGATAACCAACTGAAATGAATATTTTACAGTTTGTGCAGACAGAACATTTATTAACAATTCTCTCACGCTCTCCTAAGCCGATTTCAGGCACTGTGTAACTTAAATTATCCAGAGGGAATGAATTTTGGTTTAGTCTTAAAAGTTTGTTTCTCTCTCAGTTTGGAAGAGTGAGACAACCTGCAAGGACCCAAACACAATCCCACTGGGAGAGAAGAACAGTCACAGAGCTCTTTCCCAAAAGCCAGTGAGGGGGAGGAAAGCAGCAGCAGCAGAATCTGGGGATTTTCCTTACTCTGAGCCCAGACACCTCTACTGTTGGCAGGGAAACAGCTCCTGCAATAGCCCATAACGTGCCACGGGTCCTGCGGGATTTCACATGAGTAATGCGAAGTGACAGAGCTCTGGCGCCCGCCATCCCCCGTGCCTGGTGCTGCCATCCTTGGACCAGCCAGGCGAGGGGGAAGGGGCCACTCACCAGGAGCTGAGGCAGCAGCATCCTCATCCACAGTGTCAAGGTCATCACCCCTTCCAATTAGGGGAGCATGACCCGGCTAACCCACCAGCACACTCCAGCAGCTCCCAGTCCCAAGGACCAGCACGCAGACCACCCTCCCCGGGCTGAGGGCAGGACTGAACACACCCCAACATATGCCCAGAGGATGGCATCACACAGGCAGTGGCCTGAGGGACAACACAGGTGTTCTCCACCATCCTCCACAGCGCTGCTTCCCACCACGTCTCCAGATGACCTTCCCATTTGCATGCCCACAGGCAGCTCCCGGGGAAAACCCACCGGGCTTCAATCCAGCTCTTAACACAGCGTGGCAGCCACATCTGTGCGGATTTCCAGGCTCAGTGAAGATACAGAGCGATAAAAAAAATTATCATTGGAACGGCAGCTCTGGCATCTAAGTCAGTCGCTGGCCAGTGACACAGGAAAGGCGGCTCCCTCTGGAACAAATGTGTCCCTGGGATGGGGGGTTTACAGCCTCAGCTGAGCAGACACCCTGCAATGTCTCATCAATCTCGTCTGGGAAAAACCTTTCCATTTCCAACGGGAATATGCAAACCAGGCTCCGCACTGTAAATCTTCCTTTGCCGCGCTAAGGAGATAAGTAGGACCTATTAACCTCCCATGTTATTTCCAACTTCATTATTGGAGCTGACACGGGGAGAGCGCGCGGTGACGGCTCTTTTTGGCAGAGTGCATGTAAATCGCTTTCTCAAAGGAAATTACTTCTCTGGGCTGAATGTTATTAATCTAAATTCTCCCTCAGTCAAATTGTTGCCCGCAATAAATATGGAACAGGTTGCTACGCTCATCTCTGAGGGCATCCTAATCCAGATGAGGTTTTCCCCTCGATTTGAAGGAGCTCCCAAGGAACTGCTCTGTGAGAGCACCCTTCACCCAAGGATGGGACCATCCACCCCAACGTCATCTGGCAGGTGAGCACCCCGTAATTTCATCATGAACTTGTATTTTCACACTGCTGGCGTGGAGTGCTCCAGCACCAAAGTGTGAGCAGGAGCAAGCCAGGACCTGCTGAGGCTGGGGAATGGACAGGAGGCACGTCCTTGATCTGCAATATTATGTGGTAGTTTTCCATGGCCAACACCTTTCATGGCCAGTGCATCATTTATTTCAGTTTCAGTACTGCTGAAGCAGCTCAACTTCTAGGGTTTAGGAGTTTATGCTCTTTCCCAGTAGATACGCACTTGGCATCCTCCTCATGCAACTGAAAAAAACCTGGAGCAATAACAGATCAAAAGCCCCATAAAAACCATATCCAAACCCAATCTAAATTTTGTCCGATACACAGCTAGAAACGAGAAACTTCACATCTTGAATTCTTGCAGGAATTGTAAGCTAAAGGGAATTTTATTTGCACATTATTCCTTCCTTTTACTGAGAACCAGCTTCTTGCCAGGAAAGATTTTCACAGAAATCCTCACAGAACACCCCTCCACAAAAAGCACATGATCCCTTCTACTCAAAGGCAGGCACCTCTGGGCAAGGGTGCAGACTGTGCGCACCCGAGTACGGAGCAGATTCGGAATACTATAAATCCAGTGGCACAGACAGCCCTTCTCCTCATTTGTTACCAGCCGAGTGTGAAAATGTTAATGAAGGCAGCTGTAATAATCTACGGGAATTTCCCAATTAAGATTTCATTCACGTCCGCCGGCTCTGGCTCCCACGCAGCCCCTGCGTATCCCCCCTTCCACCCAACAGCAGCCGTCACTGCTGGGCTCCACAAAGGCACCTCACCTGGCCACCCCGACGAGGGAAACCACTACCATTCTGTTAACTCCAACTTTCATTACATGTATTCCTAGAAGAAAATGAGTGCATAGAGATTTTAAGTGTGTCTCTACCTCCCTACACAGTGTTTGAAATGCAGCACGCTGACAGTGTTGGGTCAGGCGATACCACAGCACCTGCTTTTATTGGAAAAGAAAAAAAAAAAAAAAAATTAAATTTTAGGGGTGGCTCATGGCAGCCCTGACTCATGGGAAGCTGGTGCCATCCTGGTTCAGCAAGACGAGCCCTTAGAGCTGGTTCGGGTGCTGGGAGCACATCTCTCTCTCAGCAGAGCAGAAGGGAAAGAGACTCCATGATAAAACAAAGGCATCCTCACAAATAAATTACTTTCCTACCACAGTCGTGTGATTTTTAATTT
>NW_020955452.1:260580-331113 GCF_003031625.1 Empidonax traillii
CCATGACTGAATTCGGGGGCAGGAATCGCTGACACTGTACTTACAGCATTGTTACAGACCCTTCCCTACTTCCCACAGTCAGACTATCCTGAGATGGGGTTCTCGCCACTCTCCCCTGCACATTCCTAAACCCACCGTCCCCAAACTCGGGATCCACCAGTCCCAAAAATACCTGATGTGGGTCTGTGATTGCTCACGCCAGCGCCACTGCCCACAGCATCACCTGCGCTGTAACACCTACTTTAAACAAAAGCACATTTTCCTTTCATTAGAAACAGTCTCAGGGATTAAAGATTTGGATGCCATAGCAAAGCAAGTTAAACATTTACTTTCTATTAAAACATCTAAATGAGAAGATTAAAACCTGTTTTACATTAAACAGGCAAAGTCAAATCAGCACAGGAGCAGCTTAGCAGGTACTTAGAGCCAAGGCCTTCTGATGTGAAGAGGTAACCAATTTACAGAGGGAGGGATGGGAGAGATTTCCTAAAACTACTCAGAAAGGGGTAAAAAACCAAAAGCAGACATACATTTGAACAAATCTCCCGTCATTGTCCCCACGCCCGCCTCCCAGAGCCATTCTGCTGCAGCTCCAATCAGCTCACTCCTGCTGACAGCTCTTGCCCCAGATTCCCCCATAAAATATTTTCACAGCTTATTACTTTATTTAGCACACTGCACGCTTAAGCTCTTTTGTTTATTTTTCATTTGAGATGGCAGGAGGAGATGATCCGATGGAATGCAGAAGGGGGTTACTGACTGTGTTTAGTGGCAACTGTTCACAGGAGCAGCAGTTAAGAGGTCACAGAGGTGACGCAGACACAGCTGACTGCTGCAGGAATTTATGCTCTAATTTTCTAACATCCAAACAGATTCTGCCTGGTAACAGAAACCACCAAACTACGGCTGGTTACTGCCAAGGCAGAATTCCCCCCGGAAGCTGAATGTCTCCCTTTACAGGGCCAAAATCCAAGCCTATCTGCAAGCGCCTGCAGCTGATCTAACAGCGTTCGGACACAAGACCAGCTCGGTCCTGCCATTTGGGTGCTGAGGCAAAGCTCCCACTGCCTCCAGGCACCTCTTCCGCAGTGTGTATTGGCCAAGCTTCAGGATCACCCATCCCACCAAAAGGTTTTGGTGATGCAATTTCAGACAAGTGCCAAACCCGCAGGGTAACACGAAGCACCGTCTCTGCCAGACACGGTCCTTGATCCAGACACTGGGGATCCAAACGCAGGTTCTGAACCGGCAGCAATGCCCCCATGGCTGGCAGAGGATCCCCACAGGGACTCGCACACAGATCCCAGTCCCAAGTTTCATAGTAATGTACTTTGATGTACTAAGCAGCCAATTTTACACTCCCCCACTACCACAGCTCCATCAGTTGACCTTGCTGTCATTAAAGGAAGGCATCAGCATTCTCACACTCCATGTAACAGAATTAGACTGAATCCCCCCAAAAGTCCTAGAGGTCATCCCAAAGAGAAGTCTCTACTTCAGTTTCATTTTCTACTTGGTTTCAAAAGTTTATTTAAAAAATCAAAAGCAGAAGGAAGCAAGGGGCAGAGCAGACACATTCAGTCCCTGGGGTGGAGGGTTGTTAACTTTTAGAGGATCACACCTAATTTCAAGATGAAGCAGCACCCAACAGAGGGGAGAATTCCGTGGAAGTGCTGCTTAACTGTCCTTGTCAGAGAAGTTTTTTGGCATGAGCACGCACTATGCAAAAGGAATAATACCTTTGATTAAATATTTGGAAGAAAAGTTGCACAGCCCGAAACCAAATGGAGGTCTCACCGCTATTTCTCATCTGATCATGCTGAATAAAAGGGTCCAACTTACAAAGTATTTTAGGACAGAACTCAGAGGCTCTACTTGCAAGCAAATGCGCTTTGCTGCTTGTGCAGACTAAACATACTCTATACAGACAGGAAAGTAGCTGGTTGGCCCCGAGGCTTGTTGTCAAGAAGTCACACGACCCATACGCCACGGACAACGCTCATGGGGAAGGGTCCCAGTACCTGCTGTGAGCGGGAGGCACGGGAACAGCCCTGGGACACCTTGCAGCTACCACTCGCTCGACCCTGCAGCACCCGAGCACTGGCATTCCTGCTGCCGTCCCTTGCACTCCAACACCCAGACGCGGGAACCCCCGGGCACGGCAGCGGGATGCTGAGAGTCCCAGCGCCGAGCTCCGCCCGCACCCCTCCCCGGGCCGGCTCAGCGCTGCCCTCGCCAGAGACACGCCGACGGCTGCCCTACGATCGCTCTCCTCCAAGCCCTGGTCTTCCCTGCAAACCTGCACATTCAGTGCCTTCACAGCACCCTCCTGTGGGGATTCCGCGTCCGTACAGACACGGGGGCAGCTGGAAACGGGGCGCGACGGAAACCCTCCTCCTCCGGCGATGCCGCAGGGACAGGCAACTCCAGCCGCCTCAGCCGGCGGCTCCGAGCACACCCGGCCGTCCCGCGGCCCCGCACCACGGCCCCGGCACCGAGAGCGGGGGGGACGAGCCATGCCAAACGCACCGCGGCCACCGGCACAGCCAGGACAGGACAGGCGACCGCGGGGGCACGGCCATCGCCACCCCCAGGGGCACGGCCATCGGCACCCCCGGGGGCACGGCCACCGGCACCCCCGGGGGCACGGCCACCGGCACCCCCGGGGGCACGGCCATCGCCACCTCCGGGGCACGGCCATCGGCACCCCCGGGGGCACGGCCATCGGCACCCCCGGGGGCACGGCCATCGGCACACCCGGCACCGCCCGGCCTGAAAGCGGCCAACTGTTTGCAACCCACGGACTCACAAAGCCAAGCAGTGACAGGTGATTACAAAACCAAGCAAAAATCCATGGCTAAAGCAGATTTCCTGTAGCAATCCCTGACAAATACAAACTGCACCTCAGCTCCTTCCCTGAGGTGTGTGATTGCCCCCCATGGGATATATCAGTGCTTAAAACCTGCTCTCAAAACTAGGGAAACCTTCATTTTGCAGCACATCGTTTGGAACCACATCCACGTTTACACTTTTTCTACTTTCATAGTGAAGCTACATTTTCATTCGGATAGTTAAAAACATTTTCATCAGAAGTTACAGTGATTTTACACAACACTTTGCACCACGATGAAAGCCAGTCAGTGTATTTATTTTTAAGAGAAGGAAGATTTGAGAGTTTATAATTATTGTGTTATTTAAATTTTTAAAAGAAGTTTGCATGTTACTTACACTGTTGATTTACAGCATTCAGAGTGGTGCCAAGATACAGAAATCCCATTTTTTGCAAGGATGCTGCAAAATTAGAGTTAGATAAATCTCAGATCTGAATTACTGATTACCCTCCAGGGTATTCAGTAATTTAAGGTCCCTCAGCATACATGACTTGCAGAGCACACAAAGATGTGCAACGGGCAGTAAGAATGTGTGGCATCATTCACTTTTAAAGCCCCTCACACCAAAATAATTCATCTGAATAGATGATGCTTCTGCAGGAACAAACCAAGTTTTTTGCTTCTCAAATGAACAGGATTTTTAAACAAGTCTGGCAGAAAAGCATCAGGTGAAGCGCAGACACACTGCAGACACCCATCTCTAGTTTACATGCTCTAAAGCAAGAGCGTTCATGGGAGGGATGATAATCCCTCCTTTACGTGTTCCTCCACCTAGAGAGGGAAGTTCTTTCCATAGCCTTTGATTGCCTGGCAATGACCGCTTTCACTTCTTGGGAATGGCATGTTTCTCGCATCCCTGGAGTACATGAGTATCCTGTCATGGATAAGAACAGACCATAGAATCAATCACAGAAGCTGTCAGAGAAGAGAAGAGAAAAGCATCTAGTCTGGAAAATTCAGGTGCAAACCTGCAATTAAAAACTGCCGTTCCACGGCCACAAAGCCTTTCCAAACCATCATCCTGGACTGTAACTAAACCTTCCTCTTGAAAGTCAAAAATTCACTGCCCTCCTCTGAGAAAGGAAGAGCTGCTCAGCTACCAAATTCTGAAGACATAACTGAGCTCTACAGCTGCTCTTCCAGGGCAATGAAAGGCTGAGGCTGATGGGAAGAGGGTTGTGTGGAGACTGGAAGCAAGGGCTGAAATCCATCCAGCAGAACCCAGGGAGCAGGGAAGCAGACGTGGCAGAACAGAGCAGGTAGAGCTGCAGCAAGATGCACCAAGCATGATTTTTGTTGTTACTGGGCCACGAGGTCTGTGTCAGGGAAAGGTGGGTAGGAGAGGAGACTCTCCCATCACTACCAGATGTACAGCATGACTTACTACAACAATCAGAAACTACAGCACTGTCCGGGCAGCAGCAGCAGGATTTTCCGGATGAGAACACTTCATTTCTACCTTGAAGAATATCAGTTCTTTCTCCACTACCCAGCCCTGCTCGGGGAATAGTAGAGCTATTCCCAGATACAAAGAAAATGTGTCCTAAATAAATGGAGAAGGGAAAGGCAAATAAAATGTTTAGTAATAAAGTCTTGCAAGCTGTAGCCTTTTACAGGAGGGAAATTATCTTCACAGCTGGAAGGACACCTCTCCTGGCATCAAGGTCAGAACTTCTTAAGGAACAGTGAAGCCCAGACTGTCCCTAACCCAATAGGTACCTCAGGAGCACTGTTCCCCAGCTGCCACCTTCTACATATCCCCAAGAGAAAAAGTGAAGCTGCAGCATAAACCCTGGTTATCAAATTACACATGGATCAAACTACTGAATTAGTATATTCCTCAGCCTCTCCTCAGCCCACCATCCTGCCAACGTGTGAGGACTGAGGGGGACAGGATGAATAGATGGACCTGGGTGACAGAGCAGAACTTCTCACCAGGAACACACATTGTGTGCCACGGCACCTTCCAGGCCCCTCCAAAGAATGGCGAAAGGCAAGTTGTAGTATTTGTTTCATACATTCATCACAACAGGAACATCAGCCAGATCTAGACTAGGTCCAAGGGATAATCACTGTAATTAGCACTTCGTTCATATAATTACCAGCAGACCCTGTAACATTTTACAATGGAGGTAATTACCCACATTTTACAGCTGAGGAAACAGATAACAGTGCAGGTGAGTAACTTAAAGAAATCATCAGTGAAACTGTGGCGCAGCCAGAGACTGCAATTATCCTTATTCCCAGCCAAGGCTCTCCCCAATAATCCGTGCTGAATTCACTTCTGTCTTGTGGGAAGGAATCCAGAGAAAATAAACACAAACTGGAATTTCCAATGTCTAGAAGAGCTGAAAAGCAGACAAGCCAAACCTGAAGGAGAAATAAAAACACATGTTTAACACTGAGCATTTTCTGAGCTGAATTGCAGCTACGAGCAGGGGACAGGCAAAGGGCCCTGCTCTAGCAGACACAAAGCCAACGTGGGGTGTCAAGTGCTACAGTTCTACTTCTGAAGCAGAGGAAAAGCAGAAGCACAGGAGCAGGTCAGGGCCGACTGCCCAGCGACACCGGCTCACCCTCTCAGCCATCAGAGACCTTAATGTGCTTTGAAAAGTTAGAGATTAAAGCAGGAGTAATAATTAAATTGAAAGGAAGGACTTGTGAGAACTTCGCAAACCAATGCACACCCAGAGCAGCAAGCAGGGTGACAAGCCTGAGAAATTCACCCCCAGCCTGGGGAGAAGCTCCCCCCAGAGTTGCTGCCAGGGCCTGTGCCCTGTTTCGAGGCCAGAGCAGCGCTCAGGCTCTGCTGGAAAGGGGGAATTCCCTTTCTCCTCACACTAGAGCAGCAGGATCTGTGCCTAGAAGCCACCAGCCATGAAACGTGAGTAGGGTCTGTTGCCACTTGCTCAGTTTACTATGTACCGTAAGGTCCTACACAGAAATCTGTGTTTTCCCAGATACAAGCTTGGGTGGGAGGGACTGACCTGTCCTGTACCTTCATCCTGCACCTCTGGATGAGTTTCAGTATTAACAGAAAATAGAGTGTGCATATGCTGACTGATACATCTGATTTTTGAAAATAGTCCAGACCAAAGTGAGCAATTTGCTGCTGAGTATGTTTTATTAAAAGAGCAGTACATGCAGATGACACACAGGTGTCTATTAGGTTGAATAAAGCAGATAATGTTAATCCAAACCCAGCTGCATTACCTGAACTGCAAGACATGCAACACTAAATCTTGTACATGTGCCAAGGATTTCAATTCAACCCTTCAGCATTTGGTTAAGGTTAGCATGTAAAAGCCTCCAGATACTGCATAGATTTCAAAATTAGGACTTGTTTCAGGAGTGGATGTTATCAACATTTTGGCTTTGAGTAACAGAAAAATCTCATAAGCAGGATCAAATCTCTCAATAGAGTATTCTCTCAATATTTAAATAGACAAATGTTTTGCTTTACAAACATCTTGCAGCATTTGTGTAGTTCTTTGATTAAGTGTTTGAAGAAAACGTGTATTTTAATTCCTGCTCTGTAAAAAACAAGCTCAGTAAAGTGAATTAAGTTCCACCATTTCTTGCCATCTGAGGGTCAGCTGTTGCTGTTCCTGCTGTATCCAGCAGCACTGCAGCAGAAACCTGGGGACAGATTTTACACTGGGGCAAACAGCAGCGCTATTGCTAAGTCAACAAAGCAGCGTTTCTTGCTAGTATTTACTGGGTTTTATATAAGAAACTGAGGACAATTCCTAACTCCTCCCTTCCCAAGCATCCTGGAAGCCCATGCAACAGCTGAACAGGCATCACCCACGTTATTACACTGATTTCTGCAAATAAACATCTGCATCTAAGACAATATGTGGAAAGATCACAACAAAGCATGCACCACTCCGTCACCCCACCACCTTGGGAGCTACACCCGGCTAGTTCCATGGCTCGGAGTGCTTACCTTATGAAAGGAGGCAGGATGGACATGACAAAACATGAAATGACAAAAAAGAAACAAGACATTCTAACCACATTTTAAGCTCATCTGGTTTTGTATTATTGACTCCAATTCCCAACATCAAACATTTTTATTCCATCTCTTCTTTCTCCCTGCTATTTGTTCTAGCAGGAGGCAACCGACAGCCAGCCCTCAGCACAGGGAGGGAGATTCCCTTCAGTTTCCAGACATCTAAATAAAGGTCTTTAAAAAATTGCTTCCCTGGAAAGTCAAGGCACTCACATCTAACTGCTGCCAACATAAAATATGTGTTACAAGGAGGAGAAAAACAGTCTTCAAGGAGCTTTCTTGAGCAAAAGAAAGTATTTTTTTCCACTGAGTTTTAAAAACCCTGTTCTGGGGCCTGGAGAAATAGCTCAAGATGATTTCTAGAGGATCCTTCTTATCAGGCTGACAGGCAGCATTAAACCCAGAGCCAAAGCCAAATCTCAGCTATCCCAGAGACACTCGATGAGAAGCAGCAGTCTGTGTATTAGAACTGATGACTTCAGGTCTCCAAAAACTATTATAGCTAAAACTTGGAACAGGAGGGGAAAACAAAAAACCACCAGAATGCTTCAAGCACTGATGTAGGCTGTGATGGTCCAGCACAGCTTGTAGCCATGGGGTCAGAGAAACTCACACACCAACACGGAGGTGCTGGGCAGAGAATCCTGTGAATTCTGGACCTGCCATGTTAACAGGCAATTCTGCCACACAAAGGCAGCTGAAAAACAGGGATCTTGCGGTCAAGCACAGAGATCAGTGCTGGAAGTACCTTTTCTCAAGCAGGGATGCCAATTCAAACCAGCTGCTTCCTGAACCAGGCTCTGGTGATGACAGTGAATCCCTACTGCTCAGGCAGAACCTGGGGTCGATGTCCCCAGGCCTTTCAGAGGACTCACAGGGAAGGAGGCAGCTCAGTCTCAGCCTGGGGGTCAACAGGACCCCCAGACAGGGAAGCAGAGCTTGCTGGGTGTTCAGGTGGGCTTCAGGCTCCTCCCAAAGCCAGTCACTGGCAGAGCCCACTGGGACTACGTGAACAGCTTTCTACAATTTTAATCCGTAGTTCTAACAAATGATACATTTATAAGCATCAACAAGGTTCTGAGAAGACCTAAATCCATTTCAGTGTTTATTTAGAAGCTTCGTCTGTGTGCAGTGAAAACTGCAGCATTAAATGTTAGAGAATGAAATAATGAGACACTTAAAAAGTAATCTGTACTTCAGTGGGCTGTGCTCCGTGGATTTCACATGATCGTTTACCAGATAAAAACAGAATCTGGCCAAAATCTGTCTTATCCACTGGTTCCCTTTCAATAGGAAAATGGAAAGAATCAGCTACTAAGCTCTGGGGGCTTTGCCATCCCACGTACACACCATGCTGCTTCCCTAAGCACAGCCGTGCCTAAAGCACAGCTCCAGGCATCGATAACTTCCCTTTGGGCTCCAGAGATAATGGAAAAATAAATGCAAATTGAGTTTCAATTGAGATTTTCATTTTGGTCTAAAGCCTAATCTTTTATTAAAACAGCTATCAGTTTGGAGCTGATGCTTAGGAAAAGTTATCTTCAGGACAGGGAACAAAATTTCAGCAGCAAAGAACAGTTCTTATTCATAAGAGTATCTGAAATACTCGCATGGTTACTTTAGGCTATCAGAATGCGACTGAAGGGGACATGGACGGGCTACGAGCATGGGTTTTACTGAACAAAAGAACTGTAGAAAAAATGCAAATGAAAAGCGAAGATGTACATAAATATTGAAATAAATTAGATTATGTACAGGGAGAACAAAGATCAAAAAAAGTAAAGTATTATACAGGCAACATACACACTCTTGAACTTAAAAGAAACAAAAACCAACGCAAATTACACAGTTTATTAACAACTGAAACAATGTTTATTCAAGAAAAGCCAACATTACCCATCCTCATAGGAAAAAAAAGTAAAAAAAAAGACATTTGGGGAGGTCAAAGAACACTACAGTTTAAAATGATGAAATGTTACAGCTTACACACCAAAATTAAAAATGAAATGAAATTAAAAAAATGAAATGGTTACCAAAGTAATGCAGGTCAAGGGATCAAAGATGAAGGGTCACACACTATTAAAAAGAAATCCAAAAGGGCGTCTGCATCAAGATCTCTGCAAAACAAAGGAGCTTCAGTGAGTAAAACTAGAACCTTCTATGGAAGCACATCAAAGCTCCCACACTCCACACCCAGGCCGTGGCAGTGCCCTTGGTCGCCCTCCTGCTCCCACGGCCACCAACCCTCCTGTGGCCGCTGACCCTTCCTGCGGCTGCACCACCCTGGCAACACCAGGTGACTCCTGTTCCCAGCCACTCTGGCTTGTTATTATTAACCTCCCTGCAGATGGGCTTCTACAATTTCCCCACTTCCATACCGGGGTGCTGGTTTTCTGCTGCCCAAACTCGTCAGAGCGGAGGGCAGGAGGCAGCACAGCCTGAGCGTTGGCTGCAGGGCAGAGCACACAGTCCCACATCAGCACGGAGCTGCGCTAGGGAGGCTCTGCTGAGGTCACAACACACGGGCTGGCAGTACAACTGTCACACCATCTCCTTTCAGGGAAAGCTCGACACGCTTTTCCAAGAGTTTCCTTTATTCGTTGTAATTGTGGGAATCTGGCAATTATTGACACACATGCACACCGCATCCCTCACACTGTAACGTATTGCTTTAACGCTACAATAAAAAAGTGATTCAAATGTGGTTTCTAAGACAAAGGCCTCTCCTCCTGGAATTTCAATTACACAGAAGCTATAAAACAACCTTTGGTACCCATTTCCAAGCAAGATGCAGTCAATTATCTATAATAAATTTATGCAGAGAACGTAATATTTACATCAGATAACTTTTGGAGAAAGACAACCACCAAGGGCATTGCATCTCTCTTCATTCCAGCATCCCTCCTCCTGCCTGGCAAGGCATTAACTTTCGGGAGTCTTTTATCTGGACCAAACCAGCCCTATGCCTGAAGCCAAGAAACAAAATTGCCACACAAACCTTCATCTTTGTAAGGCAAAGAAGCCCCCAGTGTCAGAGAATCACCATATGTAACACTGACATGTAGTGCAAGGATCTAGTCTGCCTGGATGTTTTTCCAGAAAACACATCTTTCCACATCACTCCTGCTTCACGCACATCACATGAGGAACCTGCTGGAGAATGGAGAAAGGTCCATATTTCCCCTCAGCAGTGGTGTCTGGTAAAACCTCCTGCTAAAGCTCCTGCCACATGCTGGAGTTAAAACTTGGTTCCTGACATTATTTTCAACATTTCTCAATTCCAATTTCTGTAAACCAAACCAGTTAAGTCCACGTTTCCACTGTTCCCTCACCGTTTTGCTGCGCTGGCTCCTCTCACCACGACTCATACTGCAGGTATTCCAGATGACCTCGCTGTGAAGGAAAGCAGTTTGGGAACCCAGCGACTTCACAATAACTCAACAGCACAGACACAGACTTGCAGTGACTCAGCAGCTAATTAAGTCCAAAGGCATTAACATGAGTAGTGTGATCAGGAAGACTCAGAGCTCAGGAATCTCACAGAAGTGTGCAACAGGGATGTGCCCATGGGGCACAACAACATTGTGGGGCTCCCTCACAAGTTCTCAAGTAACACAAAGATGAGTCTTAAGAAACTCCAGGAACATTTTACCCCTGGGACTACAACAGCCTCCAAGGAGGCGCAGCAAACAAACTGGTTTCCCTCTTTTTCTTAGGCACTACCCCTGCAGAAAACCTTCACTTTGATTAGCACTAATTTTTCCTTCATATCTAGTTTTAAATTTTCACCTAAATTCCCTGATTTTTCTCTTCCAAACGCAACAGCCACCCTTGGAAGCAGCAAACCTGAGACCAAGACAACAGGATTTCAATCACTTATAATCTCCTCAGTTCCCATTCATTTGCCAAGTGAACCAATTCCTTTGTGTATGTACATGCCAGGCCCTGGCAGAGACCGAGATTACTTTGTAAATTGACTTTGTTGTAACATTTTGCTTGTAAAATGAGGTACAAAGTATAACTTGTGTAACACCAGTAAGTATTTTAGTGCTGGGCAAGCCAGAAACCCAGATACACCATGCAGAAGTACCTACCACTACTGCTGGTGTTCCTGCAGATAAAAAGGTAAACACTAACTGAATTAATGCACTCTGCCGACTCCCTCATGTTTCAAGAAGGGTGCTGCAATTGGTAACTCCAACTTTTTATTCCCCAGACATCAGATCCCACTTTCTCTTCTGATACTACACTTCAGGGTAACCATATATGATTAACAAGGATGAGCTGCAACAGATGACACACGTTAGGAAAAGCACATCGCCAACTGGAAGAAACAATATTCCAGCTTAGTTTCCCACATTCCCAGAGCAATCTACAGTACCTCTTTTTTTAATTGTGTTAAGTATAAGGCAGACAAAGGATTCAGAGCAACTCTACAGCCGCTGCACTACGGTCATTTACACAACTCACTCTTGGTGGAGGACCTAGAGGTGTCCCACAGCCAAAAAAAAGCAATTCCACCAGACAAATTCCACTCCGAACTAATTTCGAGTTTCAAAAATACTCAGCAGTACTTTGACAGGTTACTAATGGCAAACCATCAGGTGGTTAAATACCACCACCATTTTATACTTTGTCTATAATATGCTAAAACTAATGATGAAGTATTTTTTTTTTCTTTAGGCTATCATCACGTGTAAAAAAGTTAATTAATTCAATCGAGTTCACTTGGAAAACAAAAACAAATCAGGAGAGCAGTGCATTATCCCTGACCCTTCATCTGATCTGTTTGCTGTGCTTTGCAGGAGCCACTCCGTTTCCAGTACTCTGACACACTAACTGCCCAGAACTGCCAAATCAGCCATTTTTCATCAGTGCCCACATGAACCAAGGGAAGGGAAAAAAAGGTTTTCCCAAAAAGGAAGATGAGGAATCCCTCTGTGTTTCAGCATGAACAGCATGGCAGGTATTACTGTTTCTGTTCCAAGTTGCCAGGACCAGTAGGTAACCTTCCAATTCTGCTCAGTCCCCAGCCTGCTCACAGCACATGACTCAGGAACTGCAAAAGCAATGCCAGCAGCATGTTCCTGCTTTGCACACTAAACAAAGCACATAATTTCATTAATTTCACAAAATAAACCCACAATGAAGTGTTTCTTCATTTTTTCTGCCTCGTTCACAATCAGCCTCAAACCCCAAGCACAGGCACAGCAGGAGGAGCTGCCCCCACGTGCCAGACAGCCCCCAGTCAGGTGTATGTACACTTTCTTACTGCTTTGCTCTTCTCACACTGCAAACTCTATTTCCCTTCGACTTCACTTGCAGAGCTCTTTCTGCTTTAAAGGAAGTGACGTTCCTCACATTCCTGCTGGTGGCCCAGAGGAGGGACAGGTTCTGGAGGCACGATACCACTGGCTGGCAGCATGGACACCTGGCTCACTGGTGGACAAATCCAGGTGGGACAGGCCTTTCCCAGGTACAGGGGCTCACAGACCACCACCACTGAAATGAAGGATGCGAACTGACCTCGACATTCTGGATTTTACAGATGCTGCTCGAGCACTTGGCAAACGCTTTGCCCCCAAAGAAGGAACTGCCTGCCATTCCTAACCCCTTGCATTAACACGCCTCAGTCCCTAGGTCAGCTGGTACTGAGTCCCCAGGTGCCAGAGTAGCAGGGGCAGGATGAGCTGCTGTGCAGAAGCGCACCCAAGCCAGTCTGCAACCACTTCCCCACTGCTCCTCCAGTGGTGGATCATCTGGCAGAACAGAAACCAAAAGCACCTCTAGTAGCAGCATTTGCCATTACCATCAGAATATTTTATACTCTGTGATCACATGGGCAGCAGGCAATCAGTCAAAATTCAATATTCTTATTGCTCTTGAGATACCCCAGAGCTGAGAGAGACCACGGGGATGTCCCAGCCCTGCGAGGTCTCTGCAGGTGCAGGGCTCGCGCAACAGCGGCCGGCCTTCAGCTTTGGGAACCCTGCACTTCAGCTCAACACACCCAAATTAACATGAGCTTGACGGAAAGCATTCAAAAAATACTCTAGACTTCACAGCCGCCAGGGAACCATACTGAGTGCTGCTCCTTTTCCAGGGAGTTCTGCCATCTCGATGGCACATCACAGAGGGGATGCCGGGACCTGGACAGGCACCCCTTCCACGCTCTGATTGCGGGGGTGACACAAAGTGGTCCCATACGTTTGCTCAACCCCACAAATTAGTAATATATTCAGCTACTCTGGAGAATAAGGCATGAACTGGGACATGTAGTGCAGGGTTACAACACACCGTGCCACCCTGGGCAGCCTTAAAACAAGGTTTTTTGTAAGAGTCAGTTCTAAAAGGCACTTCAAAGCATTAAAAGAAAGAAAAAAAAAGCAGTGGCAGTAGCCATGCTGCCAGGTCTGTACCAGGGGACGGCTTCGATGCACAAACATGTGCCGACAGGAGCCGTGTGGTGACTGGCTGACCGCCGCTCAGTCGCCAGGCCCGAGGAGAGCTGGAGTGGCAGGCGGCAGGGACCTATCGCTTTCCTGCCTCTCTGCCAGCGTCTGGGAGCATCACAGCCAGCCCAAAGGCTCCAGACTCGCTCCCCATTCAGTCTGGGTCCCTCATGTCCCTCAGGCAATTCTCCAAACCTTCAAGATCTTCTCTGAGCTTTAGAAAAAAGATGGCAAATAACTCGCTGTCAAGCGAAGAGGAGAATGTCAGTGTCGTGCGAGCAAAGCAAGAACGCCAGAGCACACAGAGATGTCAGTGAACACACGATTTGGGCCCCAGGGCAGCAAAGAATTTCTTCCTATACTAAATAATGCTCAAAATACAGAGTTTCATAATTGCATTATTTCCATACTCTCCCAAGCAATACCTGAGCCTGGAATCTGTGGAATCTGTAAAACATAGATGCCGGCTGACTCTGGAGAGCAGGGCAGTTCAGTCATGCCCCTCCAGACAAGCCCAAGCTCATGAAGCAATTACTACAGCTTTTCCTACCATGGAAATCCTGGGCTTCTCCCAGCAGAGAACGCAAATAGAGAATACTGTTGGAACCAAAGCCTGAGGTAGCATTTTACATTTCCAATGTTTAACTTTTTCTTCTTTCTCCCACCACGTCATTAAGTGTTTACAAGGATGATTAATGACTGCGTCTGCCAACTGTTAACGAACAGCATCTCTGCTCAGAGCCGCAATCCGGTGCCTGGCAAGCGCTGTGCAGAACAAGGTTACTCTAACATCCTTGAGCCCCAGTGCCCCAGGAAGCTCCCTCCCTCTTCCCAGATAACCTGGTCCCTGGAGAGAAAGCAGCAGGATGCATCTCCTACAGACAATGTATCTTGTTGCCCAAAGCCACTAGTGGGGAATGAGGCAGCCAAGACATCTCTACCACTTCCATCAGGGGACACAGGAGCTCAGTTGGGATGCCCAGAAGAACTCGAGGCCACTGGCTCAGTGCTTTGGGAGCTGGGCCCCACTGCCCACAGAAGGGAGCCAAGACCCAGCTCCCGAAATCCCTGCTCGAGCTGCATTGCCAGGACACTGAGAGGGAAGCCTTTGTTCCATCTGCGCACTGACACCAAAGTGATCTGCACTAACAAACCCTGAAGTGGTTCACAGTGAACAACAACTAAACCCCGAGAGCGAGGAACTCCCTCACACACTCAGAGCACTGCCAAACTTTCTGGTAATTAACTGATTTGTCCTAACGTGAGAAACCGTACGAAAAACCTGCCTCTATCCTCTCCCAGAGCCAGAAAAATAAGCACAACACACCTTCACAGGCATCACTAAAATTTAAATTTGTAATTAATTGCTTGGCTAAACTTATGATTTTCTATTTCTGGTAAAAAAAATTGAATTAGAAGGAACACTTCCTTCAATTGAAAATATAAAACTGCTATAAACTTGATTTAAGACAAGATGACATCTTGGTATGTAAATGTATTTCCATCAAACATTTCAGTTCCAAATGCACGCTCTGATGGAAAGCAAACACCTTGATAACATGTTTGAAGCATTTTTAAGCATTCCATTTCTCTTGCTGCTCACCATGTGATTTTACTACCTGTAAAATCAACCACAACCCTGCCAGCTCCCAAGAGGATACAGTTTCTCCATCCCAACTGTCTAATCCAGGGCAACATCTGAACATTATCCTCAAGCTGCAGGTGAAAGCACTCAGAAAAAGTTATTTGCAAAGGGGCCCAAAAAGCAACGCTTAAGGATTTTGGAAAGTAGACGGGACGTGGCGGGGTTACGGGTCTGGCCCCCACCTTTCCTCAGGATGCAGACCACACCACAACCCACACCACAACCCACACCACAACCCACACCGCCCCCGCTGCACTTGCACTCCACAGCCCATGGACACCCGTGACTGCCAAAACACACGCAGTTTAAGGGAGGACAGCACTGTCACACACATGTTCAGATGTGTACGTTATTCATGCATTCCATTTATTTTCCATCTTTTACTAAACCTCCCTGTCAGTGAGACACCTCACACACAGAACCAGGTATTCTGAAATCAGTGCTAAGATTCTGGAAGCACCACTGTATAAAATACGTTTTTTTCTTCTCTACTTTATAACTTGTGCCTTCCCCAGCACAGGCAGAACACCTGTGTGTCAGGTGAAAAAAATGTATCCCCTTAGGAATGCCTTGGGAATGTAGTCCAACATTATTATTCAATTATACTCTAAGAAAAATTCGAGTTTTATAACAGGGAACAGAATTAAACTTTAAGATTGGGGGTGGGGAGGACAATAAAATCTGGAAGCTCAGATCCTTCCTTCCCCATAATTAACACAAATTTCCAATACTTCATCTAGGCATAAGACTCTGCCTTTTTCTTTTTTTTCCCCTCTGAGCTAATGAGGCCAAAATTCTCTGACCACAAGAAAAGCTCTTCCATTTAAATAATTTAACAGGGAAACTGCACTGGCCACACCACACAGGCTGGCAGTGCCAGCACCAGCCACAACCCACGACAGACCCAGCCTCCATCTCCCAGTGGAGTGGCAGCCACAGCAACAGATTTGGGAGGAGAGGATACAAATGAGAGTGACAAACCTGGCATTCAAAAAGACAGAAGCGGGCTGGGTCTGGCTTTTGATGTCCCAGTTGATGACTTGTGACTATTAGCAAATAATCCTTCCAGAATCACGGCATGAGACAAGCCCACCCCAGCAGCATGCAGGAGAGCCCTGGCAGAGCCACTGACTCTCCACTCCCTGGAACACTATGTTTCTTATCAGGAAGACCACGCTCCCAAATTCTGCTCCAAGTCTAACACACCACACCGAGCAGCTGAGCTTTCCTGTTTGCACCCTGTCCTGCTCATGAATGATGAGTTTTCAGCTGTATGATGAACTTTGCCACGCCCTGTGCCCAGGGAAGCTCTGCACACCAACCCTGCCCAAAGCCCTGTATGCAAGACTGTACACAAGGCTGGGGACAGCAGCACCACTAGAGAAAGTGAATAAAACTCAAGAAGCTGTTTTCAATAACAAGGAAGAGCATCATTCTGTCACAAACCTATGAAGACCTTGCTTTCCCAACTGTCCTTGATCAAACATCATCTGTCACAGCCGCTGGAATTGCTATTGCTCAATACCCTGTCCCTGTTAGTACAAACTATCGAAGAATGAACTGCAACACCCAACCCAGGTTTTCTACAATTTACATTCCAATGCAAATGACCCAAGACAAAAACATCACACAAAAGCCAAGGCCAGCAACTCCTCCAAAGACCTGATTCCTGCTGTACTTGGTATACTAAAAATAGATACCTGACTGTAACTTCCAGACGGCAGAAGGAAAGGGGTTTAGGACTCCAATTTTGAAAAATACACACAGGAACGTCTCTGTGATTGATTCTACACTCAGCAAACATACACACGAGTGAGCTGTGTTTGATCCTGTGCTCAGCTGCCACTTGCAGGTGTTAAAGTCATGAGCATAGGTTCTGTTAGCAAGTTTAGATGCTACAAATGGGGGATCTGAGGGACAGGACCAATCAGCTCCCAACAAGCAGAACTAACTGGAGTTTTACAGTCATTTCTCCAAGTGGATCACCTCTATTATTAAGTGACTCATACAAATAAGGTAAAGCTACAGTAAGACAAAGCTACTGAAATCTAAAACTACGATGTGAGCATTGCCATAGGACATCCAGCCTTGCTGCCCAGCAGGAATAAAGCCTAGGGGTCACAGAGCTATCTGGGTAATTCTGTAACTTCCCCTTGGCCAAAGATACCCACATTTCAAATACTTCTGTTTCATTTAAATTACTCCAACCACGATGCATTAACAGGAGACCTGCGAATAGCACACTCAGGATAACTGGATTCCAGTATAAAATGCCCAGTTCTGCGTGTCTTGTTCTTAACAAGATTCCTCAGACACAGGTAAGCTGGTCATTTCCCTGGCCCCTGTGTGGCAGCAAAGAACATACACCGCTTTTTTGTTTGGAAATCTTCGTGCACAGGAAGGTAACACTTTGTTCAGCATGGTACAAACACATCTATGTGATTTTAAGCCATTTTGAAACGACTCATTAAGATGATACAAGATTGGACTCCGAGACAAGTCACACACACATGAGCAATAGGCTCCTACTGTAGTAGTAGTCAGCTTCCACGTTTGCCTTCAAGTCTAGCTTAAACCTCACTTGCAGCATGTACTAGGACATTATTATTTATAGAACAGGTTCCAGAGCCAAGGAATTTGTATCCTGGAGCTCACATGGCATGCTCTCACAAAAGAATCCATAAGCATTAAGTAAGCTGGTACATTTAAGTATAAATAAGAGATTTAACTACCTCGTTAGTGTTCCAGCGGTGCCTCTCTTTCGGTAAACTTGAACATTTTGGTAGACATTCAAGCAGCTTCTTCGGTAAAAAGATTTTTACATGACTGCCATTGCTGTTCCCATGATCATCTAGAAAGGAGAGGAGACACATGATGTACACATGGGAGAACGGGTGGTTTCCCCCAGGAGACCCGATGGAAAGACTTGGAAACCCACCAGTTCCCTGTCCAAGAGCAGCAATTTGCAATGCCAATAAGACAAATAATGTCTTTCTGATGAAACTGCAACTTTATTTCAGAAGTATAAATACAGTTTAATTCTTCATGGTTGCAAAGTCTGAGAAGACCTTTGATGGATTTGGGCACAAGGAGCCTGTGAGTGCTTTCCTGTGCCTATTTTAGGTCATTATTTCCCTCAGTGACAAATTTTACAAGCAATAGCAACAAAATGCTGTAGAAGCTGTGACCACAGCAGCACAACCTGCCAGAGAAGTCATAAATGAAGTTCACACTTGAGAGGATTTGCAAGTAAATAAGCACAGAGCCCCAGCACCTGCTATAATTTTGTCAAGTTGCAGCAGAAATGCAACTCAAGGTCTATTAGTTCATTTAAAACCAAAACGCACCCTACCCGATCAAACCCAGGTTACTCCTCTTTTCATGCACAGATCAGAAGGTGACTGTAGTTCCTCAACACAGAATTGTGAAAGAGGGCTGGAAATCTTCCTAACTCACCATACCTGAGGGTCTCAAAAGCAGAAACACTGAAGAATACAAAACTATTCTTTTTTATTGTTAAATATGTAGAAGGTGCATTGAATCCCCTCAAAAAATCATGTCCCAAAAAGCCCTGCACTCCCACATCAGCCCGCAGCAGTCCCAGCAGCAGCACCTTGATGATGTTTATCAATCCTCTAAAACCACCGAGAGAATCAGAGCATCCATGAGCTGCACGTGTTTATCAACCAAATCAGTCCCCACAGGAAAGGGAATTGGAGCAGCAGAGACCAGCCACAACGCAGAGCTTTACCAGTTCTCCCTTCAAACGCACCACCATCCTCTCACTTCCCGTGACAGATCCCGGGCAGAGGTACACAAGCAGTACACTTACTCTCTGGCATTTTACCCTACAAAATTAATTTATAGTAATTTCCCACTTGGAAGTGTACAGAAAAGGGATATTAACTTCTTCCTTTTACACATCTAATCATTTTATGTCATTAAACAAATGCCAGCAATATGATAAAACTCCTCTGCAATTTCATATGACACAGACATTCCCTGTGACCTGCAGCGAACCCAACAGAGCCTGGCCCACGAGCATTCTTAGAAATGATTTAGGAATTGTAGAGACCTCACACCAGCAGCCAGACGTTCCTGGTATTCTTAAAGCTTGATTAGACTCTTGGATGTGTCAAGTTCAACAATATACACGCTGTTAAATCAACTGCTCGTGCAAGCCCAGCAGATGAGTTTACAAGATAAGCAGCGATGTGTATGATAAACGTGAGCTGCTCTGTAATTTATGAGTCCTGCGCACTCCCTGAGTTATTGAGAACTTTACTGTGCGACCGTGTTGGACTAAATCAACAGGGCTGCACTTCCCAGCATCTTCCTGGGCAAGGAACAGTCAAGCAGGGTCGATCTCTGCTGGGCTGATAAAGAAATCGGGGAGAGGGTGCTCTCCATCACTCCTCTGTACACCATTCCAGGATTTCTAGCTGGACATTGAGGATCCCAGACCGCTACTCTACAGGGCTTTTTCGCCACATCCTTTCCCCAGCCAATGCTCTGCAGATGTGACTGTCATCACTGCTATTTCCCCCCACCCAAGCCACTCAAAGCCTCACAGACACCTATGTCGTGACACCTGGGCTTATCCACAAGGACACAACCTGCCTGGGGCAAAGACCAGAGCCAGGCAGCCCTGCCAGCAGCTCTCAGCCATTACCACCTGCATTTCCAGATCCACAGCCCGATGCAGCTGGTACTCGCTTCACGCTCCCTGCTTTCATTTTACACCATTTCCATTCCTCGTTCAAAACACTGCATTGCTCTACATTCAATTCATTAAGGCGCAAAGTATTTTACAGCACACATTATTGCTTTTATCAGCCAAACTACATCCCAGTTACATCTCATCAGCTTATTTTCCATGGGCACATTTTAATTGACATTAATTGTATTACTTCCTCTTACCTCCGTATCAGTCAAGTCCTCTATCATTCATTCTATTATTTTGCAGGGCTGGCAGACCTCTAATTATTCAGCTCGTTTTATTAACTTTCTTCCATTGTCATCAATTATCAGTATTATTAATCCAGAAAGTGCCTATGGATAATAGATCCCTTTAAAATGTTTTGGTAGAACTTGTCAGAACTTGCTGATGCTAAGCCTTCCAACTCCTGTTGTTAGCATCTCCCACCTTGTGTTATTACAGCAAGGGAAGGTCATTCTCATCATCTTGTAACGCAACTACATCTCACAGATGCCTCCCTCTTCTGCATTTAGCAATGACATTTCTTCATTCCAAAAAATCCCCAGTGTGGAAAACAACAACTGCCACCTGCCTTGATCCAACAATCTTTTCATTACGGACTCCTTGAGCCACAAAGTCAGAATGACACACAAAATCACGTTGTGGGACGTGAATCCTAAATTCAGTGACCTCTAAACCAAGTTTGACCTTGGAAAAGGACAAAGTCAGCCAACCAGCTATGAGGGTGAAAAACCCATCACCTCAAATGATGCACACACACTTGCCTTCACACTCACTTCCCTGCCCACTAGAATCACTCAGAATGTATTCCCACAGGGAGGAAAGTCCCTGGAAAGCCAGGCACAGAAGAGGATTGCTCTCCCAGTGGCACTGTGGATACTGGTGGACAAAGAGTTCCCATTCCTCTGAATGAACCACCGTTTCCCTGCTCCTATTCCTCACAAATAACACCGTGATACTTCCAATGAAACACGCATATCTTTAGGGAGGTGGAGCAATAAAAACCCCATGCTATCCATTGTTTTGAATCAAATCTGCCATTCCTAGTCCAGCTGACGCACTCACCCAACACCACAGGGGCTCCTGGTGAAGCTAGAGGAACGAGAGTCCACGTTGCTCCGCATCCCTGTGCTCCCGGCAGCATAGCCAGCACACCCACAGGCAAACTCCTCCATTTGTCCCCAACTAAAATTTCCTCAGTGGCTAAAAACAGGAGCTGCAACCTCACAGCACTGATTTGGTTTAACTGTGCAAATCCAGATTTGTACTTGAACTTTCTCCTCATTTATTTTTGCCACGGGTGCGACTCAAACACCGAGGTCTGCAAACCCGTCCAGTGTCAATAAAAAGTGCCTACGCAAGCAGAGCTGCACTAACATGGGAAGGATTTGCCAGCAAACCTCTATCGACACAGGGGTTTTTAGTGCAGAGCTAGCCACAGCTCAAAAAATGTTTCCCAAGGCAGGCACTGTCATAACCGAGAACTCCAGTAAGAAGCTACAGACTAAAATATAGCAGCCTACGCTGTGTCCTGTTATATATCATTCTGGATGAAAATCCAAAATTTAAGTTCCATTAGCAGTCTTCAAGTTTACTTATTAGCAAACCAGAAACTCGTGTAGAATTAAGAAAGTATAAGTATTACAAAGTTCATGGAAAGTTCCATATTAATTATACCACATAAACCCTTTGTCACTTTATGGGTTTCTTCATGCTTCTTGCACTTTATCCTCCCAAGGGATGCACCATGGACCATAAAACTTTAAAGTGCACAACAGCAAATCACATAGAGAGTCTGTGCTCTACCCCCAGTCTCCAAACAATCCCCCTTATCCCTCCCCCCCTTTTTTTTTCTTTAACTGGTTCTTAAATCTTCAGTGATCCAGGAGGTAAATTTAGACCTGCAGCATCTTTAACTACCGTAGTTTGTCAATATAACATGTAATTGGAGAGTACAGAAATGGCCAAAAGGGTGTTGATCAGCTGCTGATCCGCAGACAGGTCTATAGTAGAAATAAATATCACGAGTAAGCTATAAACTCACAAACACAAGTTTTATAAACCCATTATTATGAAGTAATAAGTTAGGGCTGGCCATCTTCTTAACTACCTCACAAGAAAGGGAAGAGGTGTTTAAACATTACAAACGGGCTCTTTAGTACAAAACAAACTGCTAAAATCCCAATGTCATCCCGGGCCGGCATCCAGCTGACCCCCCCTCGCCACCACCAACCAACTGCTGAGGCAGCACAGCTGCGTCCCGGCAGCGCACGGGTGGCACCCGCACTGACACGGTACCTGGAGGCCACCACAGTCACCTGGACACTTGCTGACCTTTGAACAGGGAAAAAAACCAACAAATTCCATCTGGAAGGAATAAATCCCAGATCCAAACATCTGCAGGACTGCCATGCTATTTTTCATGGCTCAACTTCGATCCTGGCATTTTCCATCCATAAACAAGCAACAACAGAAGCAAACCCAACAGCTTTTGGTCTGCTTCCTAGCAATATTTGGACAATTACAGTTGTAAATCTCTTGGCAACAAAAGCAGATTTCTAAATATCAATTAAGGGTGCTAAGAGAAGATAACCAGGTCCAGCTCTGCAGCGCGGCTGTCTCAGCAGGGCCCCACAGGATGCCAGCACTCGGTCGGGTGCTGGCTGAGCAAAGGCGTTCCCGGTCCTCCAGCATGGGATGCAGCCCATGGCTGAGGGGAGGACGCAAGGAGAGGTAAACAGTTCAGGCAAAGGTAAAAAATGTACAACAGGAGTGAGAGGCCAACACAAACCAGCACACCTACAGCTGTGGCTGCTGTCTGTGGGGAATATGTGAGGAACAAGAAAAAACAAAAAGCACAAGGAAGGAATCACGGGAATGGTGGTGGTATCAAGGATGAGCAACAAAACAGTTTTCCTCAAGGAAGTTAGTGAATCTAGCCTTAATGTCTTGGAATACTTGTGACAAATACTTTGTTGCTATGACGAGCTATACAAACAGTTTGAAAATCATAAGAAACAGAAATATAGCTAAAACCACTGCTATGCATCAGTGGCCCAGTTCTCCCCACCAGTGACATGCTACTCCCAAGTCCCTTTGTCCTTTCACACAGCAGAAGTTTCTTGATATTTTATAACTGAACTCAGTCTGAACACCAGTTAGGTAAAATTGCAAATGGTGCATTTTGGGGAAGACTTGATAGCCCAATTATCCCTAAGGAAAGCCCACACGCTGACTGAGGGCTAGGTGACGCAACCAGCTGTTTATTTCTCACGCCGTAAGCTTATCACATTGTGCAGCACTTCTGAGTCTACTTTCCCCAACCAGCAAAATCAGCTCCTCTTTCCATCTCCCACCTTGGCAGGCTGTTGTAAACACCCCGCTAAACAGAGAGAGAGAGAGAGAATTCAGTTGCATTCAGAAGGTGTACACAAGCATCTACCCCAAAAGCAAACTTTGGGAGCACTCAAATAGTGCAGCCGCCTCAGCATCTCCCTGCAGCTCCTTGTTGTGTTCACACCTGACTTTCACTGTGTTGCTGTTAAATCTGATAAGTGCTCCAGAATGAGACCGTTGCTCTCCATCACCAACAACTCCTTTCATTGAGACCTCTCATCAGTTCCTTCATACCTTGGTTTTCACTGAAATTACACCATCAAATTCAATGGCAATGAAGCCAAGGAGCAGTGGATATTATCGGGTAGGTCTAGAAAAAATAAACCACCTGTTTATTCAGTTTCCAATACTGCAGATGTTCTCAACAACACATTTCCCAGAAGTCGCAAAGCATTGAGTAAGGCCAGGGAATTTGCTTACTCTGAGCCTACGCACTGGCAGCCACTAGCCACAGATATTTTCACTTCTTTCTTTTCACATGTGAACAATTTGAGTTTAAAAACCTAGCTGGAGAGCTGGCTGGAAAAACCCAGTCCCTTGAACCAAAATGTGCAACTGGAAAAGGACCGTGAGTGCTCCATGCCCAGCGAGAACAGAGTTTGCTCTCGCTCACCGGTGCTGTGACTGCTCCTTGGCACAGAGAGCCCCTTTGGCATCACCCTGGGAACAGGGGGGGTGCTGCACCCCAAAGGACTGGGGCTAAGACAGGTGCAAGCACCTGCAGGTGAAGCTGCCTTTCCAAACCCAAGGGGTTTAACACAGCACAAACCCAACACAGGGCTTCCAGAGTGCCGGGAGCTGTGGAAGGTGAAAACAAGACACCAAATGAGGGAAGAAAACTACAAAGCAAAAACTCAGCAAGGTGTGGAAGTGGAAGCCAGGGAACACCAAAGCTGCAGGAAGCTGCTGGAAGCACTGCATTTCAGTTAAGCAGTCCCATATTCCTCGAGCACTCCACCAGCCTGGTTTCGCTCCCTGGAAGGGTTTGGGTTTATCAGAGTTTTTCTACCCTCCAGACACAGGTGGCTTACTGAAGCAAAGACAGAGGGACACTAAAAAAGGAAGGTCACATTCCAGCTCCTTCTTTCCAAAGGCTGTCTGGACAGAGGGAGGATAGCTATTGCCCCTTTCTCCAGCAATATCCACCATCGTAAGCAGGTCTTTACAAGAGCCATTTAAAATCACTAGTAACATAAAGGTGGCACCAAGTCCTCAAATATTAAATTTTAAAACATCTGTTTTAATCTTACTAGTACATCATAATTTCCCTGTATCATTTTCTGATACAGAGAATGAAATCTGAGTTATGACATCTCCAGGAAAGTTTCCTCCAGATGTAGCTTTAAAACAGACACAAATAAACCAAAGAACCTTAGAGTCAAAGTGCTTTTGAAAAACAAGAGATGCAAAAGTGAACTAAAGAAACAGAGCTTTAAACAAGCCCCACACCTTACATCAGGAATAATACAGTTATAATACCAAAAGTACTCAGAAAACTGACCTCACACACATGCAGTTCCTGCTATTTGGAAAAAGCAAATCGAGCCCACTCCCTGAACCCGTCCTGCTGGCTGACAGCCCATGGAGAGGGTCTAGAAGCTTCACTAGGAGGCAGTTTGCTTCCATCTCTAACAGAGATTTTGGTAAAATCCCAACTGCTGAAAATTCAGCAAAAATTCTGGGGCAAGGAGTGGACTGAGCTGAGCGCCAAGGGCTGCCTCCTCCCCGCGACAGTCTGATCCTGCCAAGCTGGACACAGCACGGAGCATGGCACACAGCCCCAGCCACCAGCACACCAAAGCTCAGGCTTGTTTAAGTAATAAAGTCTTACGCAACACTTCCGCAGAGGAAAGTAAATATTTGCTGTTTAACAACCAAATCGAGAATGTTGCATTTTCAAAAGGTTGTTCTCCAAACAATCCCTCCGCAGTCAGCAGCATCTGAGGCTCCACCTGTCCTCTTGGTCAGCCCACGCCACCAGCATCCTCAGCTCATCGCAAGCGGCGGGGAGGAACACCACCCCCTGCTATCCCACCTATGACTCTGCCCGAACAGACAGAACATGCAACAACCACACGACAAGGTGCCCAGCCCCTGTGCCAGCCACACACCAAACACACAGGCACTGCTCTCTGCAAAGCTCACGGTTACAGGTACCTGGCCATGAGAACATAAGAAATAAAAGCAAGGTTGTCCATGCATATCCTTTCCATTTTGAACTTTAAATTAGAAAAAGGAAGTTTTTAAAAAGGCCCCCCCCTCATCACCTCCCTGATGAAGTTCAGAGCCGTCACAGCTGCCAAGATGGCACCGCCGAGGGTCAGTCCTCCCAGCTCAGCTCAGATGCACAAAACGCAGCGGGAACTACAGAACCCACAAACCCTTTGCTGCAGGATGGCAAGAGCCACTTGGTCACTGAGCCAGACTCATCCTGCCCGAGGAAACCAGAAAAGAGGAAACTCACCCGAGTTCTCCAAGCCGTGGAACTCTTTTCTGCAGCCAGGGGACAGTGGTGCCAGCCTCATTCCAAACCTCACCTCCCACCAGTGATCGCCTGCTGCTCGTGGGGCACAAGAAGCCCCGAGCAAAGCTCAGCAGGGAGCTCCAAGGCTGGGCAGGTCTTCAGAGCCGTATGCTCCCGCTCACGAGGCTCATCGCTGCTGCACCGCACTGGGGGGATGGAGCAGGTGGCTTCCCAATGAAAGCAGCGCTGCTCCGCAGCCGGCCCTCACGCTGCCATTTACATCGGCTTTTAACTCAATAAAGTAACGAAAATCCAAAGCAACTCGTGTTCTCTCCTCCAACACCTGCACTACTGGTGAAACACTCTGCTTGAATCATGCTTTAAAACCATTCCCACTTAAGTTTCTGACAGGTGGAGTTTAAGTTTAAGGAATGAATGGTTTGTATCGCATCTCCTTGAAAATCCACCACAGAAGTAGGTCAGCAGGGGAGCTGCTCTGTGACTTACTACGAGAACATCCCAGCTGCCGGTGCAGAGCCAGGAATGCTCTGTTCCCATCTCCGTGATGCTGCCGTGCTGTGCACGGGCACAGAGCAGCGACAACTCCGGCCCACCCAGCAAAGACACCGGACAGCAGCGCCAGACACAGCGGGCGCCTCTCTGGCAGCTTCTGCACAGCCCTACTCGGCAGAGCAAACCCATCTCCTCAGCAAGGACACTCTTAACCTGTCCCCAGAAACCAGCCACCAACACTAAACCTGGCAAAAGTTGCGATAACTAACAAGCGGAAAGGACAAATTACTTTCCCAGTCAGGGAGCACTGACCTGCCTGGTCCATAGAGCTGCAGCCTCACAGGGCTGAGCACACCAAAATCTGTGCTTTACATAGGAAAAATGTTGGCACAGGAAGCCCGAAAAGTGAATGGAGCCCGAGTGTGCTCTGAAGACAATACTGTCTCCCCCAAGAGCACTGAAACGTCACAATCTGAGCCAGGAAGCCCAGGGGAACGCTTACTTTCTCCTCACTCACCCCCCTGTTAACCAGGTGGTATTTCCCTACTTCAGCACAGTTAATCATGCACTTAAAAGCACATGAGGAAAGAATGAAGACTGGTGTTTTCCAGACCATAGAAAAGATCTAATTAATGGATTCGGGAGCATCAAAGAGATAATAAAATATGAAGCTAACAACATGCAAAATCAAGGCTACTACTTAAAAATTACATTTTTGCAAAGCCTTCAGCCCTCACGCCACTGGACACCACACAGGCAAAACTCAAGCAAGAGGTGGCCATGCTCACGGAAGCTCTAATGCCACCAAGTTACAAGACAACTCAAAAAAATATATTGCCGAAGCAATCTGAGCAAAAATCCAGACAAAAGATGGGATAACCACCCTCGCATTGTAAGCAGGGGTTTCCCGCTAAAGAATGCAAATGGGTTCATCAAGGAGAAGATGTATGCTTGCTGTGGTGAATAAGGAAAAAAAACGTATTGGTAACTAAATACCCTTCTTTAAGGTGTCTAACTATGACCAGGCCAATCCCTGGGGTGTCGGCACGTTCGCCCGGGTTTAGGTCGGGGATGTGAACGGTCCTCCACTCGCTCCTCCCGCCCCTGTCACATGGAAGCGCCGACAGCGGTACCGGCCGCGACCCCCAGCAGCCCGGAGCCGTCCGGGGCCAGGAGCGGCGGCGGAGCGGAGCTTCCCCCTTGCGGGCGCGCCGGCCCCGCTCCCGACGCGCCGACAACTTTCGGCCCGAGCCGGGCCCGCCGGTACCCACGGCCTCGCACCCCGCTCACCTCCGCGCCCGCCGCTCCGCCCGCCCGCGGCGCAGAGGCCCCGGTACGGCGGGGCCGCGGCCAAGGCCGCCCCGCTCCCGACGGGCGCGCGCCCGTGAGGCACGTGCGCCGCCGCCGCCGCCGGGGGGGGGCCGGTGGGGGCGGCCCGGCCCGTGCGCGCCGAGCGGCGGCCTCACGCCCCGCACCGCCCCGCGCCGGCCGCGCCGCCGCAGCCTCCATGTTGGCGGCGGGCGGGCACGTGCCGGCGGGCGGCGGGAGGCGGGACCGTGCCCGGCCCGGCCGCCGCGGACCCGGCGCCACGCGGCCTGCCTGCCACACATGGCCCGCCCGCCGCCTCGGCCCGGCCTGGCCCCGCGGGGGCGCCGCGGTCGCCGCAAACTTGGTACCGCACAGCCCGGCCTGTGCCGCCGCCGCCGCCTCGCGGCGGGGCCGCGGCGGGGGGCGGGGGTGGCCCGGCGGGCAGGCCCGGCGCGGGGCCCGGCGCGGGGGGAGGGCGGCCCGGCCGCGCTCTCACCTTCCGGCTTGTTTTCGGCGGCCATTTCCCCTCCGCGCGCCACATCCTCCTCCGCCTCCTCGCGACCGGGACCAGGCGCGCGCCGCCTCCTCCCGCGCCGCCGCCGGCCCGGCCGCCCCGCGCGCACCGCGCACGCCCCGCGCCGCCCATTGGCCGAGCCGCCGCACTGACACCCCCGACGGCCAATCGCGGCCGGCGGGGGGCGGGAGCCCGGAGGGGATGGGCACGATGGACAACGCGCCCCACCAATAGAAGGGCGGCACCGCTTCAGTGGCACGAGCCGCAGCCACTCAGCGGCGGGGCCGGGCGGACGAGGGGGCAGGACGGAGCGCGTGACCGATGGCCGCGGCAGCCACTGAGCGAACGGTACCGTGCGGCTGACGGCCGCCCGCACCAATCGCGCCCAGGGGAGGCGGGACGCGGCGATTGACGCAAGGCGCTGTGCACGCCGGTGGCCAACGAGCGCGGCCGCCCCCCAGAGTGACCTCGCGTGGGACCAATAGGGTGCTCGGTTCGGGAGATCGGCCCCGCCTGCGGCCCCGCCCGTTGCCTGCGCGCGGCCCCGGTGGGCACCCCCCCCTCTCCGCGCCCGGTGACCCCAAACAAAGGCGGCGATTGGCGGGGCCGCCGGGCCCGCCCCGCCCGCGCGGGGCCGAGCCGGCAGCGCGTGAGGGAAGCGGCCTCGCCGGGACACCCGCGACGGGCGGCACCTGCGCACCCCCTCTGGCACCGCCCTCGGTACCGCCGGTGTCCCGGTCAGAGGGTCCGCCCGCATGGGCTGGTCCCGGCGCTGCCGGCAGGGAGGGCAGGGAACAGATCCCTCCGAGGGGGGCAAGCCCCCGGGCTCTCCCCCTTTTATAGAGGAATCCCGGTGCCGTTTCCCCACCCTGGGCCCCGGCCCGGAGGTGCAGAGGTGATTTCCCCTCCGGTACCGCCGAGCTCTCGGGGGGCTGCAGCCCCCCTTTCAGAGCCCGCTCCGGGGAAGCGCAGTGCGATGCTCGCCTGGAACGGCCGCTCCTGGCACCGTGCAGGGCGAGCACTGATGTGCAGAGAGAACCAACGAGCTGTAACAGGTGTAAGGGAGCCCTGCCCACCCCACGGTGTCACAGGTCCCGCTGGGCACACACCGCCGGGGCAGCAAAAGGGCTCCCACGACACCAAGGAAATCGCTCTGTCCTTCTCAAAAGCGACGTGCCCCGAGCACGTTCTGGCCTGGCTAAGTCTCCCCGTGTCAGAGCTTGACGAGCACAGACAGTGCAGCCTCCTCCAGCCTGCAGAACTGGACCACAGCTAATGCCTGCACAATGCAAACCAAGACTGGAACGGTTGTTTCCTTTGATGTGTGCTACTAAACACACAGAAAGGATATTTTCCCTTAGATCCTCCTGGGAGCGGAACTTCTTTAAAAAGACCTGTTGGTGCTCTGGCTTTGCTAAGGACCGAAGCTCCTTCTGAGCCCAGACGAAAGGAGGATGGTGTGATGGGTCTCTTCTAAGACAGAAGAAAGGAAAATTCCTTTTTCCTATTTTCAGCAGCTGCTAATCTTGTGGAGCGTGAAAGGCACATTGATGAAGAGGCTCCAGAATGACAGGCTCACTCCCGACGGTCAGAAAGCTCATCTGGTACAGTGTCCTATAAATACCCACAAATGCTAATGCAGCCACAGGATCAGCCAAGACAATTGTTTTCTTCTGCTCTTCAAAATATGCTGAAAATGGAAACTTTTCTAATTGCCACATTGGCAAAGAGCTACCATTTTCTCAATGAGTTCCAGGGAATTTATGTCTCTCCTTGGATATTCTTCCAAGACAATCCATAAGCTTAGCAGAGACATGAGGTAGCCGCACATGTGAGGTTACACCTCACAGTTTGCATTATGGCGAAAGATAACACCCGACTAACAGAGGCATCCCTGGGTGCTGAGGAACAGGCAACTCCCTGAGGCAGGTCCCAGACCTTCGGGTGACGCCTTGGTGAAGTGTGCAGGGCCAGCCCCCTCTGAGCTCCTCCCCAGCCCTCCACTCAGGGTGGCAGGTGCCAGAGCCCCTATGGACAGACCTGCCTTGCTGCCTCTTCTCCAGCAAGAAATGGGCACCTGGCTTAGCCACGGAGCGCAGCCCACAGTGCCTCTGCTCTGAGCCAGCTCGCCTCCAGCCCCGTAGCTCTCCTGCCCCAGGGATGTCAGGCCGGCATACACAGGAGGCCTGAGCTTCCACGTGGGTATCCAAGCAAGACCAAGTAAAAAAAAAGTAGATGAAAGAAATGGCAGGGCCAACGCAGCTCCTCCAGCTGACACAGATCCTTAGTGTGGTACCAAACACAACAATGCTAGAGAGCTGTTTGGCTCATTTTGCAGCACCCTGTGTTCGTAGCTGACACCACAAAAGACCCCAGGCTGCCCCACACACACACAGAGCAGCTGCTGCCACAAAAAGCCTTCCCCTTCTTGCCAGGGAGATGGGCACAAACGTTCATTCTGGTCACAGCCCTCACTTCAGTATTCACTGGCACCTTTGGAACAGGGAACTGTGGGGACTTCACGTGGATCGCATCACCTTGAGACCATCCTCATAGTGAACCACCAAGTCAGCTGCACACATGCACAGAGGTGTCCATCTCTCTCTTCCCTCCAAAGCTCATGCAGTTCCTTCTGTGCTTCTATGGCTCATGAGAGTAACGAGGTCCGTTCTCAGAGAGAGAAGGTTGCTCAGGACATCGGCTCCTTCTCCCAGCCAGCACAGCCTGGGGATGGAGGAACTGCCGCTGCAGGAGTTGGGAACAGCTCTGCTGCCAGGACTAACACAACCACTCTGGCTCCACAGCAGCATGCACCCTGCCCTATCACGTCTTTGGGAGCACTGCCTGGCTTCCTAGATCCTTCCTGGTCCGCAAACACTATGTGAATTTGTGCGGATGAGGATGAATAAAGCATTTTTAAGGGGTTACTGAAGCAGCATATGAACTCTGCTACATCTAGCTAATGAACTGTTCTCCTCCTCAATATGAGCTTCTTTTACCAGGAGACACAAATCCCTAATGAAATGAATCTCCCGCACCTGAAATCATACCTAATGTTAGCAGTACACACAGGTTACTACAGCAGTGTGATCTGTGTAATACCACAGATGTTATTTGAGCAGGGATTTTTCATCCAGTGTGCCAGCAAAGCCTCAAATATTTTCATTTAATTTCTGTGCAATAAAATGATAAGAAAGAAGCCATTTGAACTGAAGTGCTGCTGGTATCTTTCAGGTTTCCCAGCTCCCACTGTTTAAAACTCAAATCGCTGTTAAGGTACAGAGTTACTGAACTGCACATGATTCTATGCATGGATGATGTGGGATAAACTGGCTCGCTCTTACCTTTCCAGGGGCACATGCACAGATAAGCAGCAAGAGAGGAGATGTACCAAGAGTTTGTGCAGTCTGAATCATGAATAATTTTTATCGGCACGCTGATAAAAGCTGCTGCTATGATGGTGATTGGTGTCTGAGTTGCTTTCATTAAGAGGGAGGTGAAATACCAAGTTCTTTTAAAAATCTTCATTGTCATTCCATGGCAGATGTGGGTCTGGCTTGGTTAACTGGGTTAATGATTTGGCATGCTGAGTTATATGCAGATGTAAAAGTGTAAAGAATATATTCAAATATCCTGTTATGGATATTCAACAAATGACACATCACCATTGTTATGGCAAGCAGCACAAAGGAAAACAGTTCAGACAGGTTTAATAGCCATAATGACCGTGTTGGAACCCCATTCCTTGTGAATTGTTTGCAAAAAGTTATTCTGTGATTTAGAAGCAAGGAATGACAAGTGTTTTCACAAAAATACTCTCATGAGTGTGAAGAGAGATGCTTAAAAAAACTCACGATAGAAATGAAATGCTTTTGCCCTTTCCTCTCTCCACTGACAGAATCCAAAGGTGTTTCTTCTAGGAATAACCCCAAGACTTAACCAAGACAATGTGTGTGAACTCACAACACATCACTGCATTTGTGATGTACAGCTGCCGATTCCAAGGTTCAGCAAAAACAGGTAAATGCCCCAAAACATGCATTTCTTCCAAAAGGTTCTCCAGGAAGTATACTGTGCCTAAGGCTCTGCCATCCAAGTAACTGGCCCAACACGATGTGTGGAAGTTGAAGAGAATATACTTTACCAGGACCTAAGGATACTGGACTCACTCAGAATGGATGAAAACACATACTCCCCTAGCAGGAAGCTGAGCTCAGTCCCCTTCCACACTCGGGTTTAGATCCATCCTTCTTGCTGTTCCTTCTGCAGTTCTGAGCCCATTTCTTTCCCTCAGAAATATAAGACTACACTCAAATCATCTGTAGTAAAACTCTGCTGGCTACAGGGTGGGTATTCACGCCAGGCTAAAGTGAAGCATAACACAAGAGCCTTGGCCGCTTTAATGCACCCCGAGGAAAGATGTTTTGCTGTGCAAAACCCCATAAAGAGTTTGTGGATATTTAAGCTGGTAGCCTCAACATGACACACAGTGTTTACCTGTTTAATGAAGAACAGGGCCAACAATGCTTTGTTTTTCTATACGGGCACTGGCTCCAGACAGGAAACACGTAGCCAGCCAGGGGGTTGCAGTGCTGGAGCCCCAGTTACCCCAGCACAACATCACACAGCTCCAGAGGGACTGACATAGGTGCCAAGGGTCAGCCTGCTGCAGGCAGCAGTGCCGGGGAGCAGCTGCCCCGCTGTGTCCCACACACTGCCCTTGCAGCCCCTCAGCCTTTGCTGAGCCAGGGGTCTGGCTTCACTTTGGTGCCTGCTCCCAGCACACCAGTGGCACCAAAAAAGTAACAATTATTTTGCCCTAATATACACCCATAAGCCAGTTAGAGGAGAAAAAACTGAAATATGAGGTAAATTAAAGTTTCCAACTAAGGGGATTTAACAGTAAGTCACCATAAAATTTGGATAATTTATTTTTTCAATTCTGCAGCAACTTTCTCCAATTCATTTGGACTAGCTATTAGAAATTATGTCTCAAAAATTAAAGAAAATGTCTATTGACCACTATATCAAATTCTAATTTTAGCCAGAAAAAAAAAAGAATAATTATGCTGTGATTTATTCCAGTAGTCAACTTACATTAACAATTTCCCCCCATGTTTATGTAATTCTGGCAAAATCAAATAATATATACAGTCCTCATAAGCGCTGAGCTAGATTTAGTAAAGACAATTTCCTACACTATATCCAGACATTTGTCTTTGCTTTCTGTTCTAATAAGACAATCAAATTATTCCATGTAAGGAGGGAATATGATTGTCATCCGTGGTCGCCTCAATTGGAATTTTAGTGCAATCTTCAATGAGACAGCACGTTCCCAGCTCTGCCCTTTGCCCAGAACCTGTGCTGGCACTACCAAACCAAGTCCCCTCCACCAAACCAATCATATGCTCCTGTGATTCCCTCCAGGAGCATCATTAGCACACAGAGCACTCAAGCTTTCAATTAAAAAGCATCATTGCTGAAAGCACTATCCCAAATCTTTAAAGTAATCTACCCCAACTGGACTCGCCATGCTATAAATTCATAATGAGAAGGAACTTCCCTGACTGTTCCCATCATTATTTATGAATAGGTAAACCAAATGGAAGTGTAATTCCAGTGTCACAAACTAGAGTCACTCATGCTTTGCTCCCAGTGGCACTGTAGCAGGACAGCTGCTCCAGTTCTCCCGGGGCAACCTGATGGTGCCTTATCACACAAACCCCTTCTGCTCTGTCAGCAAGGGTACGCAGCAGTTCTTACAGCAAAAATGATTGGTTTAATACTTTCTCACTGGTTTTAGCTACAGAGCAGAGTTTCCTTCTAAGTCTGCCTAATCCTCATCTAACCATTAAAACTATTCTTTCCCATGTGACCCATGAGAGTTGAACAGAATGAGAAACATTTCCAAACAGTAGCAGCAGCAAATACGCAAAAATAACTTGTCTTCACTGAGATGGTACATTTGTGAGTTCTGACTTTCCCCTGAACTTTCTCCCCTGAAGGACTGGAACAATAACACTGGAACAGTAGTACTTTTTCTCCCAAAGTGGAGTAAATCAGTTCCTACACTCTCAGTAGCAGTGCGAAAATTAGAGATGAAAAGAAGTAAAGAAAATGCAGAAAATCCCTATTACTTCACAATAATACAATTTGCTGCTGATCCTCAGTTGCTAAGACAGGTATATCAATTATTTATAGAACCCAGAGTGTGAAATATGAAGTATTTCAGCCTGGGACAGCATGAAGGTAAAACCAGGAATGTGATCCTGTCAGCACTGCAGACAAGGACAGAATAAGCAAGGACAGGATATTCCTACAGGGGTAACCCTTTTTATTGAACTACAAATTGCAAAAGGTCCCTGTGAAGTGCCACTTTCAGTGTTAAGTGATCTGCGTTCTCCTTTTGACAGCATCAGTCTGTATTTAATATTTATTTTAACAATTATCCAAAGGGCCATTTCTGCCAGGGAAACACGTCAGCACAAGTACGTCAGTAAGTCAGCACAACCTCACTTGAATATTTACAGGAAACCTGGGACCTTCCCTGGGATCTCTGCTTACACCCATCAACAGCCCATCACGCACACTGTAAAAGCCGCTCCACATGACCAAACTTTGCCAATAATTTTCACAATCAAAATTCCAATTCATGTTCTTACTAGCGATACCGAAAGGTTTTCTGCACAAAAGCGCTTGTATGGTCATTCATCATGGCAAGTTTGTTGAGAGCGAATATCTGGATTAAAATTCCCAAGGTTGCAGTGAATGGCTCATCTGAGGAACTAACGTGTACTACTTAAAAATATCCACAATTTCTTGGGGGAAAACCCCAAACCAAAACCAGTAAAACTCCACAAACAAAAATTAGAAAACCATGGAGCCCCAAGTTCTAGTAACAGCCACTGATGTTCCCCCCTGCAACTGAAAACCTGAATGCTGACACAGCTGAGGGAAAAACCACAAGCTAGTGCAGCAGGCAACTGTCTGTCCTCAGGGTCACACCAAACATCACGTGCTGCAAGGAAGCAGAAGCAGTGAGGACTTGGCACCACCCGAAGCACAACGCCTGCAGAAGGGATAGTGCTGATGCCAAATCTGGTCCTTTCAGAGCTGTCCAGCCACTGCTGAGTGGAAAGCACGTGCCATGATGCCAGAGCTGGCAATGGCGATGCTGAGCACAGCCAGTGGCCACTGGTCACCCTAAAGCACCAGCACTGGGCATCGGCCCTGAGCCCACATTTAGCAGCATGAGCAGTAAAATAACATGTCTGTCAAGCTCTCGAAACTGCAGCAAATACTGAAAATCACCTCCCTGCTCCACATTTCACCTGGCCTCACCGATGCTGCAGCTGCCACCGGTGTAGCGCTGGCTGGGCTCCAGAGCCCCAAACAGGGAGCAGGAGGAGCAGGGAACACATCCTGGCTCTGGGGAACTGGCACTGCCACAGGGACATGGCTCCTGCCACCACAGACTCCAGTTTTATGGAGCCCGGTTTTATAGACTCAAAGCTCTCCAGACTGATGGTGAAGAATTTTGAAACTCAAAGAATGTAACAGATTTACATCCAAGTTTATAGAAATAGCTGAAAAATACATCAACAGCCTTAACATACACATATGCAGAAAAGGGACAGACAAAACTATGAGATCTCCCAAAATATGGATTGACAACAACAGAAACTTGTTAATTATTATTTAAAGTATCCTTGAATACTCAACTCTGGTGTTATTAAACTAAAAGTTGTATCACCATATATTTGAACTGTAGGACAGCTTATTCAAGTTAGGATCATTCAAAAAAACCCAATCTGTATTTCAGAGTATATTTAGAGGATATTTTGAACATGGGCAGGGTGCAGAGCTCTGCCCCATGACAGGCTCTTGTCCTACCGGGCTGGAGGCTCCAAGGATACTCAGAGCTCCAGTTTACCAAATGGTACCAGCACCTAAACTACAGTGAATTCCTCCCTGATTGCTGTTTCAAAGACAAAGCCTCCAGCAGAATAGAACTGTTATTTATATATACCAACCCTTTACACACTATTACCAAGATCTTCTGCTTTGCCCCAGAAACACCCTGGTGTCCCACACACCTGCTGCCAGAGAGAGCTGAGAGGCAGGGGCAACACGCAGTTCGCCACTACAAACCTGGAACACTTTCAAGGAGAACATTTGCTTTTGACTTTTCGGGGATTAAAGTCAGTCTGCCCTAAACAAGCACAAAAATATCCAAAGGAGGACTACATTACTACTAAAGGTCTTCTTGTTCCTCGTCACTTGTTTCAACCACTTCTGCTGCCACTGGATGATCATCATAAGGCCTTTCCAGTGTGCAGCACTCTGCAGGTGTGATTAAATCTGCCTCTCACCTCCCCAAGTCCTCAGGTGGACTATCATGCCTCCCTTACAGAGATAATTTCTCAGAATGAAAGAGCCAATAAGAAGTGATTCCTCTGGGCATCTCCACAGCATTAAAACCAAATGCAGTAAAAGGCAGCAGAGTGGCAGAGCGATTCATCCCTGGAAGACGCACCTGTTTGCAGAGCACTCCCAATGCTGCAGCCACGTGCGCCTGCCCAGGGGCACGTCCACAGCCAGAACTGGCCATGACTGACCAGTGGCCGACGCTCTGGAGCACAGCACTGGCTGTAAATGAACCCACCCAGGGCAGCTCTTTGCTGGCTTTGCCCTCAGCACAACCACGGTAGCAGAGACCTGGTGTGAGTGCTGGGCTGGCGGGACAGGGAGAGCTGCAGCACCTGCGCATGCAAGGACAGGGTGGAAAGGATGAGTGTCACGGGCTTTGGGTACAGAGCGACACAGCTCTGGGGAAAGCCTGAGCACAGAGAGAGCAGGTCAGGAGTGAGAGGCAGCACTGGGACTTCATGCAAAACAGAGGAGGAGGGAATTCAGAACACTGAGCTCTGGTTTGAGGGGGTGTGCCATTTGCCTCATGAGGAAAGGTACCCCACGAAGTCCCACAGGCTCTGAAATGCACTCAATTAGCTGTTCCTTTTACCTTTTTGTTCTACCCAGCATTTCTTCAAGAGCACTGTCATCTCTGGCTTTGGCATCCTACTCATCATCTATGAATTCATGTTGCCATTTCCTCCCTGAAAGGAAAAATCCCATAGTCAGTCATTTGCTACACAGAGGAAAGGACATATTTGACAGAGTATTTTTGCCACTGTTCAAGTTGAAAGACCACACTGCTCCTTGAGCAGACAACACTGCAAGTTGTGTTCTCCACCGTGGTGTCATTCATCTGCAGTAAATCAGCATGGGTTGACTCCAGAAAGTTACCCAGAATTTATCTGTAAGCAGCTGAAAAGCTGTCAGTGTTTCAGCCCTGCCTGGAAAGAAAGAGCAGGGCAATAACTTGCCCAAAGTAAAAAATTTCTAGCAACAACAAGAGAGACTTGTGCCAAACAAATATCTTTATTGTGCTTTAAAATATTCTGAAAGTGTTAATCTATATGAAAGAGAAGCAGTACAAGACTGAGAAAGCATGCTTAATGTTAGGGAAGCCTTCACTTCATATCACATGAGCCAAATTAAAAATAAAACTAACACAAGCCTACAAACTGGAGACAAAAAGAATCAATTTTCTCCAAGACATAACATGAGGGACTCCCACGGGAGTGGGCAAATTCTGGAAGGAAGAAAGAGATTATATTTTATGGGAAGAGATTCAATAACCATTCTTTTCCCATAAAGCTGGTGATGGAGGATTGTCACTGCTCCATAGACACCCTGTGCACATTTCAGGACAATAGTAACAGGAAATCAATACCACTTTTTATACGTGCAAAGATATTATCTCCCTGGACTTCTAATGCTAAGAAATGGGACCAAGGAAGACCTTTACTAGAAGTCAGCATTACTCTGGCTGAGAACAGAGGACCAGATGCTACTCTACATCCCTGGAATTATTTCTTTCTTTTTTTTTTTTAAGAACTAACTCTGCTCAGAGCGTCACCCTCGACTGGTGCCCTGGAGGCCCCAATGACAGCACATCACAAGTGTAACAGTGCTGGGCCCTGGCGCTGTTACCCCATCAAAGACATTCCCTCCAGCTGATGCTGTAGTCATTAGAGGCAGGAGCTTTGTCAGGGGGTAATTTGACAGCTTTGACAAGCTCCACTGAATTTATGGCACTTTCTAGTTTTTCCCTCCATTGAGCTGCAATGGAACTAAAGTTAATATTAGCAAAACCACTCTGTGCGGGGGCAGGTTTCCAGCGATGACTCCGTGATCTCAGTCACTGGGAGAATCTGCTACACTGGCCCCTCAGTCTCCTGGCACTGCTGGGGCCGAGCAGGGCAGCTCCATCCAGCCCACACGTGCGGAGGAGACCCCGGCGATGAAGGTCTCTGTTATCTCTGGCTCCACCGCAGCAGAGGGGAATCACCCACCACAGGTCAGGCTGCTCACAGCTTACTAGAGGAGCACGCTGCACTGGAGCAGCAGCTGTGGTGTCACAGGTCTGGCAGCACACGGCCAGCTAAACCCAGATCTGAGTCCTGGGGGCTGCTTCCCTTGCTGCAGAGACTGTGTCCCACCCAGACCCTGTGAGCAGTGACGTGGGCAAGAGGATGCTGCACCCCGGGCCAAACCTCAGCAGCTCAGTAAAGCACAAACAACTGCTTTTCTTTTTCTATTACCTTTCTTTTTCCCCCTCAAATTGCTTTTTGCCATAGATGTTACCTTTCCTTTGTTATAATGCAGAGTTTCAAAAAGCTCTCTCTATATGCTTAGAAAGCACAGTTCATATTTAGCTCCCTAAAGTCGTATTTCTCTCCTCCTGTATTTCCCTGCCAAGATGTGACACCTGTGGAACATTCCCAAAAAATTCCCCTGAATCATCTGTGATGCAAGGGAACAGCAACCAGCGCCAGCAATGAGCAGCTGGGTCTTTTAGGAAAGCATTAGATCAGTCTGGTAAGGGGAAGGATCCCCCAGTAACTCTGGTACTAACCCCCCCAAGGACCACACAGCTCCCAAATCACGTTAGAAAAAGAGCACAATTATGACAGGACCAAAATCCATGGGAAATAGTGTTGCTATGGCAACTGACATCCTCAGAACTCGAGTCTCCTTTGCATTGTTGCACAGACTCAATGACTCCTAAACCACGTGGAAACAAAATCCATCTAGCAGGTGGCTTCATTGAGGAAAAGTCGTGCTAGACATGTTCCCCTGCAGAACAGACCCATTTCCACATGGTTTCTCAGACAAGGATCCTTTGTGCACCTCTTGTTCCAAGCACTGCCTCTCACTTACCAGGAGTGCAGAGGAACTGCTATAAAACAATCAATACTTCCCTGTTAACTACCCTTAGATCAGAAAAAAAAACCTCACCCTTATTAAATATTAAAACATTCCTGTTTTCAAATAAAAGTTACGTGAAGATCCAAAATCCAAAGCAGACAAGCTGAGCTTCAGAATGGGAACACGCAGTTCCAGCTCCACGCTGGGCTGCACTGGTGTTAATGAGAGGTCTTACAGACAGCAGTACCTGAAAACCATTCAGCATCCCCTCACAAATATCAGACCCAGCCACCGGGGAATAACCACTCACGAGCAGGAAAGGCTGCATTTGTCTTCCTGACAGCCTTATCACAGCATTGATGCCAACAAGCACCCAGTCTGTCTGCCAGCACTCAGGTTAACAAACCGACCGGGCAGCCCTTCTGCTAAAAGCTCTGTGCTCTGCACATTTTGGGGACATTTCCTTCTATTTCGGTACTCAGAGCTGGGTTAACCCACCATCAGGGAGGGCAGCACAGCGTGAACTCCAGGCCCTTGTTCTCTACTCCAAAAGCCAAAGCAGCTCTATCGATCCAAGGAAAACTGCTCCAGATCTACTGGTGACAAACGAGCACACGTTCTGCCCTCGGTGTGTCCCTGCTGCGCCCGCGGGTCCGACACGGCTGAGCTCAGATCTGCCCCGGGACCCTGTGCCGCACCGGGCTGCCGAGCTTCCCCTCCGCCAGCCCCGCCGGAGCCGGGAGTCGGTCACGGAACAGCGGCTCGGTGGTCACAGCAGAGTTTGGAAACCGCCCTTTTGCTACGGCGGCAAGAGGCCTCGGAGCACCGTCCACCTTTCAGGTCCCGTCGATGACCAGGGTGGGCGACGGCCCTTTGGGCAGGTCCGAGGGCCCTGCGGCACGGGGCGGGCACCGGGAGAGGCACCGGGCAGGCACCGCACCGGGAGCGGGGCGGACGGAGGCCCCGAGCACCGCGGCTCTGCCACAGCCGCCGCTCGGCCGCGGAGCGACCTCGGCGGGAAGGACGTGTCAGGGCGCCGGGAGGGGGAACGCGGCCGGAGCGGAGCGCGGCGGAGCAGCCGGTGCCGTGTCCCAGCCCGCCCCGGCCCGGCCCGCGCTCCCCCTCAGTGTCTCCCTCAGTCTCTCTCGCTCCCTCCCTCACTCACCTCGCGCCGCCGCCTCCTCCTCCTCCTCTTCCTCCTCCTCTTCCTCCTCCCCCTCCTCCTCCTCCCGGCTCCCGCGCTGCGCACGCGCACACGCCTGGGCCGCGCGAGCCCCGGGGGGGCGGTGCCCCCGTTCGTGCGCGTGCGCTGGGGCCGCCGGGCCGCGGGGGGGCGCTGCAGCGGCAGCGCGGGGTGAGAGGTCGGGACGATGGCGGCGGCCTTGGGCGAGGAGGCGCCGGACAACCAGGACTACTACGGGCTGCTCAACGTGCGGCGCGAGGTGCGGCCGCGGGCCGGGGCCGGGGCTGGGGCTGGGGCTGGGGCTGGAGCCGGGCGGGATGATACCCCCCCCTGCCCACTGCGGCGGGAGCGGCGTCCCCGCGGCGCGCCCTCAGCCCAGGCCGGGCAGCCGTTGCCGGTGGCGGGACGGGAGAGTTCGGGCCGGGCCACGGGACTCCCGATTGTGTGCGGCGGGCGAAGGGCGGCCGAGGCCGAGAAATGTGCGTTTTGTTCCGAATTGCAGCGGTCTGGGAGCTCCGGTGCAGCTCCGCGCGCGGGTCACACCCGGGCCCCTCGGCCGCGCGCTCCCGCCGCGCTCGGGCGGGGCCGGGGGCACTTACCGAGGGGTTCCAATTTGGAAACACCGCTATTTTTTGCAAAACAGCTCTCCCACCATAAAAGAAGGATCGAGACTCCTCGATTTCACTTTTAAGAATAGATGGGTATTAATTGGTGCAGTTTTGGATCAGTTCTGAACTTTATGGGAGGCAACTAATTTTTATAGTAATAATTAGGGAAATCTCCAAGTATCTGAATATAGGAGCTATGCTGTAGTTTCTTTCAGCAAATGCAGCAGCAGTATATTATGTGTGTGTGTGTGTATCCATAAACAGACTGCTCTTTTCAAGCCCATTGTCCTGGATGTTGCCCCTGGAGCCGGACAAAGCTCATACTGCACCACCATTACTGTGTGCAGTAGAAGATCCAGACTTGGAAACGATTCAGCCTGATAGCTTCGAAACATTCCCTTTGGGACTACTGTCAGTCCCTGGACTGCAGGGACACTCTCCCGTGCCTCATCTGTGGGAATCTGCCACATTCCTGAAGGAACAGTGTGTGACGGTTGAGCTGTTTGCAGAACTCCTTTTAGAAAAGTTTCTGTGCAACTCGAGACCGCTGGCGTGGTTCGAAGTCAGTGGGGCCACGCTTGTACCTCCCTTGGGAGCTTTCATAACTCCTCCTCCCAAATAGCAGCGCGTGGAGGTTGAAACAGAGGTGGGAACCGCACCGGGGCTGCGACTGCTGAGGGAGGGTTTAATAGTTAACTTAGGCAGGCTTCCAGAGCAAGGCATTCAGGTTTGGTGCAGCAGGCAGCTGCAACTGAGTTAAAGGGGTCTGCAAGGGAATAATTCCAACAGAGCGGAGTGGATGCTTTGTTAATTGCCCCTTGCTAATTAACGCCAGCAGTACTGCCCTGTAGTGGAATGCAGTGAAGAGCATGTCTGCGTGCTGAACCGCAGGGTGATGGGGCAGCTGAGCTGGGATCCCACAGAGGGGTGGGAGCCTGCAAGTGGAGATGGTGTGTGTGCGGGTGAATAGTTCATCTTTTAGAGATGTTAGTCTGCTAAAAATGTTGTGCTGTGTTTGAGACATCAAATGAGGCTTTTTAAACCCCAAGTAGGGAGATGGGAGGCATTTTAATTTTGCCCAGAGTCTTGGTAATAAAAATGTAGCTTACATACAATTATTAGTGACTTAGGTATTTCCTGGCAATCTGAAATGTTGTCAGGGTTTCTTTAGCAGTTTCAAAGAGGCTGTTGCTCATGGAATATTGAACCAATGATCTGAGCATCGGTGATGATGAAATGCCCAATCTAACATTTTATTGAATATGGCATTTATGAAAAATGAACCTGCTCATTTCTGTGATGTAATCAATAGCACATTGAACCATTTATCATTAATTTGATTTAATTATAGGCCCATTTTGGGCCTATATGTTCCCCTGCCTTCCCAATCGAGTTTAAATTTGATATCCGAGAAAGCACAGAGTAGTAAAAAGAAAAAAGCTAATCTGTAGTTGTCCTTACTGTCTTGAAACAGCAAATTTGGCAGCTACCCTTTAGCTATACAATTTCAAACTATTAATGCAAAATAGTACAAACACTTAGAGAAAAGATTTATTCTGAGCTGTCCTCAAATCTAGGTGGATTCCTGGTGTTGATACATCGATGAGTGGCATTTCTGTGATGAAAATCATCCTTGCCACAAGTGGGGGAAAAAAGATGTTACTTTAGGAAACGAAATGACCTTTTAAGGCCTTTATTTCCCCAGTGAAAGCTTGGAAACTGTGCTGTCTTTGTTCCCTGAAGACCATTAAGAGTAAATGGAATTTGTGTCTGTAAATCCCATTGTTGATGTCCCTCTCTGGCTGCGCCCCCTCACTGGCTGTGCTGAGTCCTTGTTGTGGCAGCCCCTAGGGACAGCCAGAACTGTCAGGTTCTGATTATTTTCCTCTGCATGTTCCTCCAGGAATGCCCCCCTGTGCTCAGGAACTGGTTTGTGCCTGGGCATTTTGGGAACTGGACGATTGGTAGCTCTGTGAAGCTCTGCTGGGGAGAAGTTCTGGTTGATTTTGGCAACTGCACTTCTAAAAAGTAGGCATTAAGCAATCTCCAAGGAATGGACAGGGGCTGCAGTGCAGGGGTTGTAGCAGCATGAGGTGAGAGGAGAGGTTACCAGGATTCCCTGGAGTCCAAGAATAGCACCCCTGGGAGGTTGTCTCCTGAGAGATGATAATGGAAGGAGGTGGGGGGGTTACTCCATTGTTTCTGAAAGAGCCATCCGTGTCCTTGGAATGAGGCCACGTGCTATATGAGGTCTCAGAGTGATTGTGGTAAAGGACAGGGCAGGTTCATTCTTGATGCATTTGGTGACACACTGTTCTCACGGTTATTTGTCCCTGGCTTCGTGGGCAGGTGATGCACCTGCCTCCCCTCAGCACAACACAGACCCTGCAGCAGAGCAGAACGGGGTGTTGGGGAGCACAGCAGGGTGCTGGGGACTGTGGCAGTGCTGGGATGAGTGTAAAACTGTGGGTTTACATTTCTTACTTTTACAGCTGTGGAAGGTCTGTGCTTTTGGATAGTTAAAGTGTCTCCTTGGGGGTTAAGATTGAAATATGAGTACAATTTGTTATTGAAGTCACTTGTTCTGCTACAGATAGTGTGGATGATCCTCGTGTGATAATTGAACATTTTATTAACTTACATAATGAAGCAGTAGTCCATTCCTGATTTGGCCAAAGCAGTGTCATGTAACAGCTGATGCACTTCCCTTTGAGGGCTGATCTTGAGAGTGGCCTTGTGGAAATGGCATTGGTTGTACTTGAGTTCATTTTTGGTGTTTTCACAGGCCTCCCAGGAGGAGCTGAAGGCCGCATACCGCCGGCTGTGCATGCTGTACCACCCCGACAAGCACCGCGACCCCGAGCTCAAAACACAGGCTGAGCGGCTCTTCAACCTCGTCCACCAAGCGTATGAAGGTCAGGGGGAGGCTGAGCTTTGCAAAAACTGTTTTCGTGGGGTTTCTAGGAGAGCTGTGTCTTTGTGCTTTTTGAAGCTATTTATTATTACAAAGTAATAATTAAATTTGCTGATACTTAGCAATGCTGTTTTATGCTTCCATCCCATAAGTCAGAGGAGAAATGCCATATAAATGCTGCAGGGAATGAGATGTGGAGTCTCTGACTTACCTGCTGCATGTTGTAAATGACCTTCTCATCACTTCCCTTACTTCTGAATGCCTCTTCCATAGGAGAATGACCACGGAAAATGTTCAAACAGAAAGACAGTTTCATATTGTACTGATGAACTGCTGCATCCCAAGGTTCTGTTCCATGTCACCAGACTGCAGTCTGCATTGTTTCCCAACAAGTTCTTCCATATGCTCAGACTGAGATAGAGACAACTGATTCATAGCAGAGTTTTTCTCTCATGCCAAAGCCTTTTTAAAATAGTCTGAATTAAGCTGAAATTTACTTACATCCTGGTGTGCAAGTTGCACCTGGAGTGCAGGTAGAGTAGAAACTGGTCGGAGCCATCCATGTTATAAAGCAGGTGCACCCATCTGGGTGCCCAGTCCTGGAGCCTAAAGAGAAACTAAGGCAGAATGATTAACAAATATTCCTCCATTCGACCTCAAATATGAGCTTTTTTTTTTTCTCTCTCTCTCTTGTCTCTGACTGATTTGCTCCTTCTAACTGGACTCGAGCACAGGTGGAGTCTTTCCCGTTGTCCCTAGTTAGGCTTTAGGACACGTGGAAGCTTTTACTGGAGAGCAGGGAAGGTCTGAATTTGAGGAGAAGATTGAAAACTGAGTTCTCTCCTCTCTTTTGGTTTTAATTTGCAGTGCTTAGTGATCCACAGACCAGAGCCATCTATGACATATATGGGAGGAGAGGACTGGAGATGGAAGGCTGGGAGGTGAGAGAAATTGAGCACCTTATGGCCAGTGGCCGTGACTAAACTCACCTTTATCTACCGTTGTTGTTCTATCAGCTGCATTGACACCTGGCTGGTAATAAATGTCTGTTGGGGTGAAGGCATCCTTGGTTAGTTATTTCTGTCTCTCTCTGTCCCTGTTGAAACACCGTGATGGATTTTCAAAGAACGCTTGGGTTTTGCACTTAACAAGAGAACAATAAACCTGACATTCAGAGTTCCCGGTAGGATATTACCATGACAGGCAACATCTTTGTCTGAAATGAATGTGTCGTTATTGTGCATCTAGTCCCATCTTTTTCATCCGAAACTTGTTTTTTCATCCAAAACATCTTCTCAGCTAGCTTCTGAGTTTGAAATTACTTTTTCTTCCTGGGCTTTGTTGGGGGTTTTTTTGGTGTTTTTGGTTTGGTTTGGTTTTGGTTGGGTTTTATGGGCTTTGGAAGAGAACTTCTTTATTTGTGGCTGTCTTGCTGTTGAGTCCCTTGCTGGCCTCTGCCAGCCCTAGTTGATTGCACTATGCTACTTGCAGCAGAATCATATGGTATTGGTTCAGGTCAGCCCCGAGGTCAATTTTACAGTCAGTTGCCAGAAATGTGGAGCAGTGGCAGCATGTAACACATTTCTGAACTGCTTTTCACAGACTTGGTCTTATTTTGAAAATCCAAATCCAGTACTCTTTCTATCCATACCAAAACCCTAAAATCCTCATTCCCTGAGCCATGTCAGGTAAGCAGCTGTGAAACAGCATAGCCTAAAATCACAGAACTCTCACTGAATCAGTTTACTTCAGGCCAGAGACTTTCAGTTGTTTTCATTTTTGTGTCCAGACCCGGTAGAGCAGTTAATGGATTGCTGAGGATAACAGCGCTGTGTCTAGTACTTGTGGTAGGAAAGCTCTTTGCCCTAGTTTTGTCAAGGGAATGGAAATAACAAGACCATATTCCCTTCTCTCAAAGCATGGCGTTTTCTCTCATGCCTGCCGTTTGATTTGGTCCGGGTGCTTCCTTCCAAACTCTTGACTATTGAAATCGGTGCAGATTGGCTTTCAGCAGCTGGGGCAGTGTGTTAGCGCATCCCAGGTTCATGGCCCTCCGTCCCTCCAGCAGTGCAATGCCCTGAACAGCCTCAGTGTGGTGATCCTTTGGTTCTCATTTCTTTTTGAGCAGGTTGTGGAACGAAAGAGAACTGCAGCTGAAATCAGGGAAGAATTTGAGCGTTTGCAGAGAGAAAGGGAAGAGAGGAGACTGCAGCAGCGAACTAATCCAAAGGTAAGCAAAGACTTAATCCTGGTCCCAAGGGTGGATCCCCAAATTATCACCACTGTGCTGAGCCTAGGTGAGGACCTGTGTGAAAGAGCCCTGCTGGAGGTGCGGGTGAGTGGGACCAGAGAGATGTTCTCAGAGAGGGGCACGGTTATCTCTCACTGATGCTGCTCCATGCTTCAGGAATGTGACATTTTCCCTGGGTGCCTCGCCGTGGCTGTGAGCTGCTCTGTGAGTCTCGGCCTGTGTCCTGGGATAAAATTAGCCATCTGGGTGTTTACAGCAACTGCCGGTTGGCAGCCGATGGAAATGTCTCTCCAGGCAGTGTTCCCGTGGAACTGGGGAGTGCAGCTGTGATCGTTTCATACACGAGCGCAAGTTATTGTAAAATTTGCAACATTTTGTCAGTTCTAGAAAACAGTTCCACAAAAATAAAGCATTTTAACCAGAAATGTTGAGCAATAACCGGATGTAGGCAATTTGGAGGGTTGGAATTGAGTCTCCTATTTGCTTTTAGAGTTTTGTTTTTGCTTTCAAAGACATGCAGAAGGGTTGAAAAGTTCATTACTTGATTTGAGAAGAACCACTCTGTGTTAGGAGAAATTAAATTTTCCTGCTGTGGAAGGTCAACATCTAAGGAATGCAGGTCCCTCAAGGCATAGCCTGGCACAGCTTCCAGGTGTCATCTTCCTTAAGGTAAATTCCTAAGAAAAAAGGAGGGAGTATATTCTCCTCTGGCACACCTGTGAATTCCATGAGCCTGTTTCCTGTTCCCAGGGTGGCAAATAAAGGTGATTGTAAAAGCTGATCCTGGCTCTGATGGTTCCGTAGTGCTGCTCCCACTCCCTGCCCTGCCAGCTGCTGCGCTGTGCAGCACTGGCTTCTGAGCAGGCCTTACAGCTCTCTCCTGCTCCTCTTCCTTTGGGGAGGGCTCCTCACTTCCCATGCTCAGAGCAGGTGGCTGTTGGGAGCTTGGAGCAGCCGCAGTCCCCTCCATTATCCGGTGGCATAGGGGTGCTATCATTCTCTGGGAATATTTTTAACGTTACCATCTGCTGCTTTTCCTGTGCTTGCGCCTGAACCAGTTTCCTTGCCAGGATCCACAGACCTCTGGGGTGACTTCACCTGCTTGGTGGGAGGTGGAGGGTCTGCCCAGGGTCCACTGTTCACCTCAGGGAAAGATGCAGGAGTGGGAGGTCTGCTGGGGAGCCAGAACAGGGAGAGCCTCCTTTCCTCTGAATGGGTCTGTGGATTTTCATGGTTAGCTTCAGGTGGTTTACTTTTTTCCTTGGGAGGGATATTTGTTGTACAATTCGCAGGTGTGAAAAAGGAAATCCTAAGATTTTGAATATGTTTTAGAGAAATTAGGTGCCATGAATCCCAGGAATGCTGTGGATACATACAGCATCACAGCACCAGTAAGCCCAGTACAGCAAGGTGGTCTCCAATGGGTGTTTGCTAGCACAAGCTGTGCCCTTCCAGGGCGGTTAGTGGTTTTCCCTTGCTTCCCTCTCCTTTTGACCTCCTTTCAAGGAACAGCACAGCGCAAGACAGGGCTGAAACTGGAGAAGCTGTAGGGTCTGAAGTCCCTTGAAGGTGACTTTGCAGATGATTCCTGAAAGTGCAGAAGGGGCAGGAGCTGGTCGCTGGTGCTGCCTCACAGAACAGTGAGTGCAATTACTCTGAAAATCTCCAGCTTCCAAGTGTGGTTAGAACCCTGTTGCAGGGTTCTCCTGAAAATAGTGGTACTTTTCAATGTTAAAATATTTGTCCAATTTTTGGTGCATCAGAAATCAAAAAGTAAACACTGAGAAGAGGTTTTTTGACTAATGAGGTCAATTGCAAGTGAATGATGCAGGTTAGAACTAAGTTGGTTTAGATAACTCATAAGAAGCAGCGCAATAGAGGCTTTCTGGCTAAGTTCCATTGAGGAAAATCAATTTCTGAAATATATTATCTTAACTTTCAGGTACTGACATAGCAGATTTATTTGTGGGCGAAGAAGAAACCCGCTGTGTAAAGGTGTTCTACCTGCTTCTGTAATATGTCATAATAGAAAAATTGCAAGTTGAGTTCATGCTGAAAAGCTTCCCTTTCTCCAGTCTGATGATTTATATTGCTGTTTTGGAATATTGTAATCACTGACATTTGTTTGTCTTATGTATTAGGAAATTCATTTTAGAGTGGAAAAGGTAATTGCAGAAAAAGGGAAAACTACACAAAAATGTGATCATATACAGGAATGCTTTAGCCACTTGTCCTGTGTATGTTGGATGTTTGCTAATGCTAAGTGCTTGTTTCACTTGTCATCCCTCAGGGAACAATTAGTGTGGGAATAGACGCCACCGACCTCTTTGATCGTTATGACGAGGAATACGAAGATGTGCCTGGGAGCAGCTTTCCCCAGATTGAGATAAACAAAATGCACATATCCCAGTCCATCGAGGTAAGGAGAGTGAACACGGATGTGTGAGCAGGGCCTGAGCGAATGAGGCACAGAACATGCTGCTCGGGGGTTCTCACCAGGATGTGGGGGGAACACAGTGGCCAGCCCAGGTGGGAAAAGGCAGCTCAGGGCCAGCAGGATGGTGGGTTTGCCCTGCAGCTTTCCAGAGACTGGTTTGTGGGCTGAAGTGGTCCTGCCCTCCTGCCAGTGGGGATGCTCAGTATCCAGTTCTGACTGAATATGGTATGTTCAGTGGATGAAAACGAGTGGCATCCATTTTTGAGGATGTGGGTAAGGAAAAGAACAGGAATTGTTTCCTCAGAGAGTTGTAGAAATTTAGTCTACGACTAAATTTGCAGCTCAGGGTCAGGACTTCAAGAGGTACATGACAGGTGTCACAAGTGTCTGGTACCATAAGAATTATGTCACTTTTTGCCATACTTGATATTCGACTACAAAACCACATACACTCCAAAGATGTGATTACATCCTTGCAGAACATGCACTAATTGTGTGAAGTGGGATCAGAGTTATTGGTAACAATATATTGATTTTTCAGGCACCCCTGACTGCCACGGACACAGCAATACTGTCTGGTAACCTTTCCACCCAGAATGGGAATGGAGGGGGATCAATTAATCTTGCTCTGAGACGAGTGACATCTGCCAAGGGATGGGGAGAGGTAAGAGTTATGCAGTTTTGTATTCCATCTGTTACCCAGTGTTTATTTTTTTTTGGGGGGGGGGGGAACTTTGTCTGTGTTTCGCCTCTTATTTGCTACATTCTGTAGAATGTAGAAAAAGGAATTCTTAAAGGAATTTGAGAGAAAGGGAAGGCCAAACCTTGGTTTTTCTTATTTTTTTCCCTCTCCATTTGACCATGCAATTTGGACTTCACTTGTACAGACAGAATTATTACCTGATGTCTCTAGTCTTTCTAATTTCTCTGTCTGAAGGCTCTGAGGTGCCTTCCAATGCTGTGATCAGGCACCTTAGGCAGCGTGATAGTGAAGAAGTTGTGGGGGAAATAGTTTGAGTGCCCAGCAGATATGGACTGAGCAGCTGAAAGGTCCTGTGTTGCCATGTGCAAGCTGGGCTTTGTTTGACATGCTCGTGGTATCACTGGTATAGCTGGCAGGTGGCTGCTGCCTGTGCCTTCCTTCTTGCACAATAGCTCCTGCTAGCCTGTTTCCTCAGCTTGAGGGAGGGGGAGATTTCCTCTTGTTTGAGAATTCATAGACTGGAGGCTTTTGATTTGCATAAAGATTTTGTGAGGGAGGTGTTTTCTCCATGTTCCCCGGAGTGACCAGAGCAGGTGCCAGTAGCAGTATGTAGCTGTATGAAACTGGCTTTGTTTTACCCATAAACCCTGACTCAGAGAGATACCTTTTCTTCTGAATGCCAAGCTGCAGGAAAGGGAGAGTGCTGAAAGAGGTGGTAAACATTGCTCAGATGTGTAAAATGTCTGTGATGGAAATGACACTTGTGACATACTTTGTCCCGGTTGTTTTCTTCTAACACTCTGGCATTGTGCATTTGAACAGTTGGAGTTTGGAGCAGGAGACCTTCATGGACCTCTCTTTGGGCTGAAGATATTCCGTAATCTTACACCAAGATGGTAAATATTAGAAAAATGGTCTAATGGTTAATATTTTACACTAAGGAAGTAAATAACTTGAATTGTCTTCCACCCTAATTCTGGATTTGTTTTCTGTCCTACAAAATAAGGTATTTCCTCTTCAGATTTGAGGTCATACTTGTATTGTCAAAATACTTGTACAATATCTGGGTGTTGGTGCCCTCCATTGTCATACTTCCAGTTTAAGGAGGGTCTGTGTTCCATATCCTTAGATTTGTACTTGATGTTCTCATGGTTCATGATACTTAAGGTATGATCTCCAGTCAGAGCAACAGAAGTTTGCTCTGGGAGCAGAACAAAAGATGGGGAGCTCTTCTGAGGCTTCCATGTGTGAGAGGGAGTTTCTGACAGCAAAACAGGAGATGATGTGTTGTATTTTTGGGAAATAATACCAATTAGCCACTACTGTGGTGTCTGTTCACAAATTAATAGAAGTCTTAGGTTGCAAATGAGAATACAAGGTAAGGGCTGTGATTGAAGTCTCATGCCAGAGCACTGTAGGAGCCAGTGTAGGCTCCTTCACTTATAGTTTCTAATTTAGTAAATACAACATTCCTTAGAGCTTGTACAGGATTCTTGTTCCCTGTAGAGAGCTTTAGTGCTGCTTTCTGGGGCTGATGCTTGAGGGTTACTAAATAGCAGGGCTGGTCTGTGCCAGCAGCTGAGTGTGCTGCGCTGCAGAGACTGCGCGGTTACGTTCAGGACAGGAGGGAAGGTCGGGAGCAGCAGCTACCTGGGCACAGGCAGTAAACCAGGGCACTCTCCTGGGCACTGCTGTGGTCAGGGCAGTTTTGATTTTTCCCTGAAAGCTTGGGTGTCACACTCCTTGTGGGATAGTCTCTGGGCATTCAGCAAAGTTCCTGGGCAAGAAGAAATTTGAGGCCACCTGGGAGCCTGTGTTTTAGCGCTGATGAGTCTTTCCTCACTTCCATAGTTTCATCACCACAAACTGTGCCCTGCAGTTCTCGTCCCGCGGGGTCCGCCCCGGCCTCACCACAGTCTTGGCCCGCAACCTTGACAAGAACACAATGGGCTACTTGCAGTGGCGGTGGGGCATCCAGTCAGCCATGAACACCAGTATTGTCCGGGACACCAAAACCAGCCACTTCACCGTGGCGCTGCAGGTGAGAGCCCTGCTGCTGCCGTGGGGACAGCAGTCCTGCCCCGTGGGAGAGAGGGATCTCACCTTCCTGTCTTGGCAGTAGTTTGGCTTGGGACTAGGGGTTAAGGGAGCAGTTGGTACCGTCCCGTGGTGCACCCAGTGTAGGTAACAGGCTGCAGAGGTTGTGTCAAGCACTGCTCTGTGTTCTGTGCTACTTCAAGGATGAGAAAGGAAACTGGGGGGAGAGTTCAGCAGTGGCCAAGAGTATGTTTTCATACATTCGTGCCTCTTGTGTTTCAGCTGGGAATCCCCCATTCTTTCATGATGGTCAGTTACCAGCATAAGTTTCAGGATGAGGATCAAACGCGAGTGAAAGGCTCTCTCAAGTAAGTGCTCAAGAGGAAATTCACATTACTCACAACCTGAGGAATCTGTCCTCTTCTGCTGCTGTAGGCCTCCAGGTTCCACACAAACCAAATGCTTCTGTGGCCTTTGCGAATCTGCTTTTCTATTCTTTAAATCTGGTAAAGACTGAAGTGAATGTCTTGGAGGCTTGATTATGTGGAACGTAAAATACTTGTGTGTGATATGTCTATATCATCTCCAGTAAGAAAGCCAGAAGTTCTTTGTTTGTTTTTTTTTTCTTGCTACTGAGCAAACTGTAAGGGCTAATCTCACCTTGGAGATACACAGTGAATCTTCCAGAGGCCAACATCTGCTGCACGCAGATGTATTTCCATGCTTTACTTGTTGGGAAATTACAGGATTCAGTAAAGAGAAAAAGTCTTCCCTGTCTTACCAGTTTTTGGTTCTGTCGTTCTAGGGCGGGTTTCTTTGGGACCATAGTGGAATATGGAGCAGAGAGGAAGATTTCCAGACACAGCATTTTAGGAGCCACTGTCAGTGTTGGTGTTCCCCAAGGAGTGTCCTTGAAAATCAAGTAGGTTCAAGATTACAGCTCTAGATTGCAGAGGCTGACCATAACTTCTGTGATTCTGTTTTGTATATTCAAGTAAGAAGGTCCCAGTCCCAGGGCAGTACAGGTATAGTGATACATCACTGGGAGAGGGTGCAGCTACCTCACCTCTGACACAAGCAGTGCCCATGGTAAGCAGTGCCTTCTGCTGGTGTTACTCACAACCTGAGCCACCTCTGTGTGTGCATCAGAATATTCTGAAATACAGCTTAAAGTGAGGTTTGGAGCATTCTGGTAAGTGGATGGAAGATTTCTGAAAATACTGTTAGTAGGGCTGGATTCTATTTGTGTAACACTTCACACAAGTGTGTGCTTGAATTAGGGAGTTACCATTCCCTAATGCAGGTGTTTGTACCACTAACAAGGTGCAGTTCACGAAGAGGCAGTTCACAGCAGGCAGGATGCCAAACTGCTGAAGGGCCTGAAGAACTCAGGAAGCTCATATTTTCTAAAATAAATACTGTTACAAGCATCAGAAAAATACTAATATACACCTGCCCTGAAGGCCCATGCTAGTGTTGTGAACACAGGCCTTCTCTAGAAGCATTTTCTTTTTTGCCTTTTTTGGGGGAAATTAATGACCAAATTTCCTATTCTCCTAAGATTATAAAAAAACACTGTACAATGGTCAGGTACTATCACGAGAGATGTTTGCTTCATTGAAATGTGGCTCTGGCTGGTGTCAGCTGCCTTTCTTACCGTTGGCTTTTTCAGTTTCTTGGACTTTTAACATTTTGAGCTCATTGTTCATCTACCCTTCCTGCTGCTAAGTGTGCTTCATCGAGCACATTCAACTCTTACCTGTCCCTCTGCTCTTTGTTGCAGGCTGAATAGGGCTAGCCAGACCTACTTCTTCCCTGTCCACCTAACAGATCAGCTGCTTCCCAGCGCCGTGTTCTATGCCACCGTGGGACCTCTCGTCATCTACTTCGCCATGCACAGGCTGGTCATCAAACCCTACCTCAGGGCGCAGAAGGAGAGGTGAGACTGCCAGGCTGTGCTGCACATTCAGAGCGAGGGAGTCTCACTAGGGCTCTTTTGTGTGAGGTTGTGGGTCACTTGTAATTGGGGACAGGGGGGAGAGGCAGACATGTGCCAGTCTGTGGCTGAATCCCATCTACTGTGTATTCCTGATGTGATGTTGCCTGCCTTCTGCCAGAGAGCTGGAGAAGCAGAGGGAGAACACAGCCAGTGACATCCTGCAGAAGAAGCAGGAGGCTGAAGCTGCGGTGAGTCTTTCTTGTAACTTGGTCCCCCTTAGTGAAAGGAAACTCTTTTCTGGGCTCTTCTCTTTTGGCCACAGTGTCTGACCGTGCATCATTTCTGCTCTGCCACTTGTGTTGTGACAGGTCCGGTTAATGCAGGAGTCTGTCCGAAGGATAATTGAAGCAGAGGAGGCCAGAATGGGTAAAGATTATGATATCATTTGCTCTTTTGTATAAATTTGGAGAGAAAAAGAAACAATACAAAGGTGTTGTTTCTTCATTCCCACTCCTGATGAAGCGCAGCGTAGTTGCTGCTGTGCCCAGAGTAGGGGAGTCCCATTGTGATTCAGCTCCGTGTGCCTGAGCTTAGGAGGGATCACAGAATATTATTTTGGGATGTGCTGTGAGGTGGATCAACAGACTGAAGACATCAGTGTGGATTCACCTCTCCACCAAAGAGAGGTGTGTATATAAATATGTGCAAAAGTTGTAGTCTCAAGGTTAGCTTTCACTGATTTCTCCCTCACATGGGATCAATCCCGTTATTCCTCGATCATAGTGGCAATCTGATCTCTGATGATTACTACCAATTTTCCACAGAGTGTTCCAGAGTGAACTGACATCCACTCAGATTGTCACATCAATGTGGCACTGAAGTCTTGTCACTCTATCCTGGTGCTGAAGGTTGCTAACAAACAGCCAAGCAGACATGTTGTTCTGGGTTGAGAAGAGTGGGTCCAGGACAGGAGAATTAAATCTCGGTGAAAGCAAGAGAAAATGCTTGGATGGTCTTTTTGTCAATGTCTGTCCAGCCATGGCAGGAAGCCTTTCACCACAGCTGTGATTTCCTGGGACATGCAGGTCTGATTATAGTGAACGCCTGGTACGGGAAGTTTGTTAACGACAACAGCAGGAAGAATGAGAAGGTGAAGGTAATAGATGTGACTGTGCCCCTGCAGTGCTTGGTGAAGGACTCTAAACTCATCCTTACAGAGGCCTCCAAGGTACGTTCTGTCGAAGCTGTTCTGTCAAAGCCCAGACTCCATGACTCAAATGTGTGACCCAGAATTTCAGTTGAACCATGTGGTGTCCTGTCAGGGGATCCCTCCAGTGACTCTGGATCAGTTCACAGAAGACATTTACGTACCAAGTGTTAGGAATGCCCGGGAACTTCTGTTCCTCTGGGCGTTTCCAGTGCCAAAGAAACAGCATCTCGGTGTCTGCAGATCCTGGGGCTGTACACCAGAAACTTCCCAACCCCCTGGTTTACTGTTATGTATGCAAAACTTGCGGAGGTGATTCCTCAGCATCTCACCTTGCTGGCAGCAAAACTCCTTTTTTTTTAATGACACTTTTTCTGGCACTAATAAATGTTTTTGGCCAGCTGAAGAACTGTGAAAATCAATTCCCTGATGCTCAGTTTGTCCTTTTCTGGTTCAAGGCTGGGCTGCCAGGCTTCTACGACCCCTGCGTGGGAGAGGAGAAGAGTTTGAAAGTGCTTTATCAGTTCCGAGGAGTTCTGCACCAAGTGATGTCAGCTGACAACGAGGCCCTTAGGATACCAAAGCAATGTAAGTAGCACGGGCTGCCCAGCTTCTTCCTTTGGGAACCGAAACGATTGCTTCAACTCTGTGGTGAAGCACACGGAACTGGGGTTCTGGGGCTCAGAACAGGTTACTGGAATGGACTGACCATGACATGCCTCTGCAGCAAGGCCCAAAAGAGCTCTGCAGAAGCTCTGTAGCTGCTTGTACCAGCTAGTCTTTAACTGGGGTTGGAAGCAGAGGCCTCCCACAGGTGCCAGTGTCCCTTCAGACACTTCACAGCACTGGGTGACCCTTTGGGGACTGAATTGAATGTATGGAGGCATGTTGGAGGCCTGAGCCAGATTTCTTCTTTATCCCCGTTTGTCTTACTTGCCAAAACATCTTCCCTGCTGCAATAACTCTGTGAAACAAGTATCTGCTTGTGGCAAGCTCTGCTGTCACCTCTGTGGGTCTGGCAGGTTGGATCAAGAGCACAGACCTCTGTTAGCTCTAGATCAGCTCCCTGGCCAGTGTGAGCAGCACATCCAGCTAACAGAGCTTCCAGAAGCCTTGGGAGGTGTATATGAGTCATGTTTAATTAGCAGCCAGAAATGCTCCTGCCTGTCCCTGGTACGGTGGTGGGCTCTAGCATGTGTCCATTCCTTGTTCTCCCTGACAGCTCACAGGATTGATGCCGATGGCTAATCCAGGAGCGCGTGTCTGCCACGGTACCTGGGTCAATGGAAACTGCACAACCTCCCCGGACGCTGCAAGTTGGAACAGAGACACTTTTATTTTTACTGTCCATATAGCAGGTGGTGTCCTGCTGATTCTTTTAGGGACAAAAGGAGAGACCCTGCTGCTCCAGGCAGCTTCAAGGCAATATTGTGGCTTGGTACTCAATAAAGCAGCGTGACTCTGAGTGCACAGTGCTTTCTGCCCAGAGGGCTGAGCAGGTGCCCTCCTGCCAGCTGGCCACGGCCCCTTCGTGCGCTCACACATACCTCCTGGCACTGAGCAGGGATGAAAACCTGTTGTTCTCACTTCTCCACATACTTCCTGGGGCAGGTAACACACCTTTTCCTGCTCCTGAGGGGAATTTCAGTTCTCGGGCCACCTCCTGGAAGTCCTCTGTGCAAAGCCTTTTTGTTGGAAAGAGGTCAGAGATTGTTTCCATCTCAAACCTGTGTTTGAAATGCACTTGTTAAGCACATACTTTTGTTTAAGTATGAAGTTCTTTGCCTTTTGTAGTAACATTGACCTCTTCAGCAACAGTCTGTCCAGTTGGTTATTTCTAACACTGCTATTCCAGAAAAGGACATGGGGTATCATAGTCTTACTAATTCTCCTGCCACCCACATCCATGTACCATCAAGGTTTTCAGAAAAATAGGAGAGCTAGTAAGAAGGACAGCAATTCATTTTATTTGATTCTGATGCTGTAACTATCTCTTCCCATCTAATTTATTTCTAGGAAAAACAAATGTAGTTCATATAAGTAAACTAGACCAAAGTGAGGAGAGAGGCCAAATGGATAGAACTGAAAACATAACATTCAGCTGCCCTTTCCAAAAAGCAGTGGTTATGGCATAAATCCATTGGATTTATCTTGCCTAGAAGCCCTGCCAGGGATTTCCAGCAGAAGGACAGTCCCAGGCTGGTGACGTGGTAGCTGAAAAGGCACCTTGTAGAATCTGCTACACACTGGGCACATCAGCACCACCAAGGCTTTCACAGAGAGACAAGGAATCCATGTTCCTTGGTCACACTTCTGCTCCAGGTGAGTGTAGACCAGCCTTCACTGCTCACTGGTGAGAGCAGAGGGGAAAACACCCATGTCTTGGCAGTGCAGAGATGCTCTTGACAACTCCTGCCATAACTCCTTTCCTGACAGGGGCCTGGCCCTTGTTCTGGGCAGCTTTGGTTCTCTGTGGTCAGATCTGCAACAGGAGAACTAGATTTCCAAAAGTAGACTTGTTTGAGCCCGTCTGAAAGAGATGTTCCCTTCTCTAAAAAGCAAGTTCCTACTGTGAAGGGGTGTTCATTTGTTTTTTATTAAAACCAAAACTCTTCATTTGTGACCAGCTCCTGGTGCAGGGCTTTATTTCACTTACAACCAGTGTCCTGTGGATCTGAAATTAAATGTAAAATGTGCAATAAATTATATTCAGCTGAAAAGCAGCTCCCATTCCCTTTGCATCTGTAGAAGACTCCTGAAAATAAACACCTGGAAAGCAAGGGTTGCAGGTTTTGTAAACATAACAGCACCCTCCATCCCATCCAGCTCATTGACTGCTGCTGGTCACTGCTGGGTGGGACTTGAGGGACTGGGCAGAAATCTCTACCAGAAGTTCCCTTCTCATGTCTTTCCGCTGTGTGTGGTGTATGGTCAGGAGTGAGAGCCAGGCTGCAGGGACTGGGACATGGCGGAATACTCCCAGGAGAGCATCCCTGGGAGCCAGTTGCTGGGTCAGTCTTGCCAGCCCACCTACTACTTTCTTCCCTGTTTTCTGTCATTGGCAAGTTTCGCCAAGACTGTAAGAACAGCCCCACTCTGGAACCACATTCCTGCTGTGAGCAGCTGCCATTTTACAGCCACAACTCCCTGGGACTTGTTTTTATCACTCTGTATAATTAAAAATTATCCACAGAATTAAAATAGAAGCTATAAGCAATGAGAGTTTAGCTTCCAGTATGACCTAGTGCCACTTCCAAAAGGTTGAGCCACCTTTTCAGTTTGGCAAGATGTTAAGGCTGCTGCTTTGGTGGCAGCTGGCTGAGCAGCAGTGCCTGCAGAGTCACGGCACGTACAGGAGCTGCAGGGTGGCACCAGGGCTTAGGCAGCCCTTGGGTGGGTTGGGGTCCTCTGGCAGTAAGGGAGGGAAGGAGGGAGCTCTACTTCAGCACAGCTCCAGGGGGGTTCGCAAGGGGTTGGTTTGGGTCTGGCCAAGCAGCCAGTCCTCACAAGGCGGATGCAGTGCAGCCCCCAGGGCTTTTTCCAGGGCTGCAGGGACCTGTTCTCTCAGCAGAGGCTGGCAAGGAGCAGCTGCTCTGGAGAAAAGTGGGGGTACCTGCCTTTATGTCCTATCCCTGCCTGACTGCTCTTCCTTTGGGAAGAGCACTTGAAGCATCACATCTTGTTGCTGCCTGGCACAACAGCGCACACACCAGTAAATCATAACAGCAGACTCACGAGTTTGGAGTAAAACAAACTCATTGTTCACTTATTTGACATATAAGAAAAAAACATGGTTCATTAAAAGTTTTAATGAAAAAATAAAGTTCTGAATTAAACTATAATTATACATGGCTGAAAGTGATGAACTAAAAGAATGGAGATGTTACTTTTTTATTTCTTTCTGTTGATATTGTAATGTGCTGGACTTGTCAAGACACCATCCACTAGGATAAATCTGAAAAGGGAACAGAACAAGAGTCAGTCACATTGATTAATGTCGAACCTCTGTAAAAAAGAGCCAGTTCACTTGGCAGTGCTCCATTTCTCCCTTAAAAGCTTCACAAACGCGCTCCATGGAGGTCCAGTTGAACTGCAACGTGCTGTGAACACAGAGATGCTGATTTCAGAGCAGGTCCAACCCTTGTGCAGTAGCAGCTGGGACCTTCCTAAGCCTTTCCGGTTGCAGAGTAAAATGGCAGCATTGGAGTGCTTTGGTTATTTTTCTGGCTGCAAAGAACAGTCAGGCAGCAGTCAGGGGCGAGTCTTTGGCAAACTCCTCGGTGGTTCCTTGTAGCTTCTGAAGGTGGCACAGCATGGTCACGGTCTTGAGATTTCACAGAAGCTGGAGCTGGTTTTCTGAACCCAAAGTCAGCTGTAGCAGCTTTGTGGGATAGGATTTTTATCAAGAAGCAGGACAGAACAGTTGCAATTCATGCAGCCCCATTGCCCTGCGACAGGCTGGCAGACCTCTCGTGCCCCCATGTCCCACACTATGGAGCCCCAGGACCCCATGGCACTGGGCTGCCTGAGGCTTTGGCAGCTCCAGAAGGCATGTCTGAAGGAGGGCACCTGACCCTGTGTCCTGGCAAGACCCTCAGTCATCACCAGGGCACGTCTCCCAGCGAGCTAGTCCTCAGACAAAGCAGTGCTCCAATGCTGTGACTGCAGAACGCGGGACACATTCCTGCTGGCACAGCTAGTCTGGCTGTGGCACCAGCCAGTGTCTCCCTGAGCCTCCTGGTCTCCCTGGACAGAGTGTACACTATTTCCCAGGCATAATTTCAGAGAAATACCTTGAAACATCAACCTAATCTGTGTGACCCGTGTAGATACATTTGGTCATCAGGAACACCACCAGCACCTCCCTGGCCTTGTGTATGAGCTGTGACCATGGCTCTGGAGGGATTTCCCTTGGGCTGAGGCTGGCTGGGGCCTTGGGCTCTCCTGTCCACCCCGCACTGGATGGATCCTCATTGCACTTCACCCTGTAGCTGCATCGCCTGCATTCGCTTTGAGCTGTCATTGCTACCAGTAGGTTAAAGGTTCTGGCTTTTTGGTTATAGTCCAGTCTCAAAAAACAGCGAAAACACAAATCAACTCAGCTGTTGTACTTGGATGGACATGATCAAATCCCAACCAGACCTGACAGGTTCTATATTTACTTAAGCCCCTTTTAAAGTCCATTTTAGAATTCTGGGCTGAGAAGAGGGAGAGTCATCATCCTAAAACAGCCCTGTAGAGGTTAACAAAGGGACAGGAAACAGAGCAGTTTCCCTCCATACACACATATGAGCCGATCATGCAAATTATGAAAAATCACTATGAAGAGAGACCTTGTAAGGAAGAATCGGATGCCACTGATCCCCCACGCTGCCTGTCCAGGAAAAGGGCTGCCCTTTCCTGCCAGGGCGCTGTCCCTTGGCATAGGAGGGAGCCCCAAGTCCCATTTGCACTTGGACAATGCCAAATTGCAGAACTCCCATATTCCCAAGCCTGTGGAAGCGGCAGTAGATCTCACAGAGGCTGATGCTGACTCCTACAGAGCCTTTTGTATCTAAGATTGATCTATATGGAAAAATGGGCAGGTATAATATTTCACTGAATTTAAAACACAGGGCCATTTACTTTTCAGACTCTTCACATAGACTTACTCATCCTCCCCTCCCTCTTTGGAGGAGGAGTTTCCTAGCACAGAGAAGATCTGCAGTTTCTCGATGGGATGAGAAAACCTACATGGCAAAGGTATTGTACATTCCCCAGACATCACCCAGTCATCATAACCGGACAAAACTCCACCGAGCTCAGAGAGCTTTGTCTGTCCTCAAGACAGTCGGTATCTCGCCGCAGTTCTGACCAGTTGGCCTCTCCCAGCCCCAGCTGCCCGTGGCTTGGTGATTCCTCGTCCCTGTGCCACGGGCCAGCCGGGCAGCTCTCCCGCCCGAGCAGCAGCAGTTTGGGGAGGCCCTCCCGGCCTCCCAGCCAGCACCCACGGCTCGCCCGCCCGCGCAGCACAGCAGCACGCGCCTCCCCCCTAGTCCAGAAAGCGCCTGCGCGAGCCCGTCCGGGAGCGGTTTGAACGGCGAATGTCAAACTTGGAGTCCCGGCACTTCTGGCAGATGTAGATCTCTGGGACATTTGACTTGCGGATTTTGGCGCAGGAGAGGTGGATCCAGGTGTGGCACTCGTTACACTCGATCATCGGCCGCCCAGCAAAAGGCTTCATGCAGAAGCAAGTGACCAGATCCCACGAGTCATCATCTGCAAAGACAAAGAGCAAAGCCACATTTTTTAGTGGTCGAGCCTTCTCATCCACACTGGGAATTTTCTCACCTTTTGTGCTAAATTAACCACCTGGGCTTCAAAGACAGGCACTTTGTTGCTTTTTCCAGGTCTCCCTTGCGTGGGGAGAGACTCTGAGCAGTACATGGGAGGCCAAAATGTAGGAGAGGAGAACAAGCTGGTTCTGTAAAGTCACAGCTTTTTACTCACTTTACTGCAAAAGGAGCCAATCCCCCCCTTTCCACCACAAACCTAACTGCTCCTAAATTCCACCCAGGCAGCACTCCTCAGCATTATACTCATGCTACAAGCAAAGTACCAAAGAGATCAGCAACAGCACCACCACTTCCACCTGGCTGATCCTCTTGGACAGCCAGGCCACCTACCCGAATCCACCATGATGTCCTCATCATCACCAGTGCCATCCTCATCCCGAAAGACCACCTGCTTGCCCTGCCGAATGACCGTTCGTTTGCCCACACTCTGGATCTCCACCGTCTGCTCGGCTGTCACAGCGGGGTAGGAGACAGTGGACGGGGTGTCAGAGTCCCACACCGAGCAGTGCTCGGTCACAGACTGAGGGTCACCCTCTGATGAGGGGCTCATCGGTGTCTCTGCATAAGAGTCCTCTGCTTCCAGCTCCAGCAGCTTCTCCTCATAGTCCTCCTCTGCAGACACCTCTGTTTCCCTCCTTTTCAGCTTTTTCTTCTTCCTGATCTTATCAATTTGTTTTCGCTCCGGCAGGAAGTTGCTGGCCTTTGCCCGCTGGAACAGGGAACCATACGGTTTTGCTCGTTTAAGCTGACTGAAGTTCTTTCTGTTCTTGGTGGGCAGGGAAACAGAGGAGGGGGTGTCATTGAAGCGAGGATCCCAGCTATCGCTGTCAATCGTGCCTCCAGTGCTGTTGGGAGGGCTGGGGCTGTTCCTCAGTGGCGTTTCCTGGAACACGTCGAGGAAGCAGGTACAGCATTGACTCAGAACAGACTGGCGTGCGACTCAAGGCGCTGCACCCTGTCCCCAAGGCGCTGTCCCCTATCCCCCGAAGCGCTGTCCCCGAGGCGCTGTCGCTCCTGCTCTCCCCACGCGCCGCCCCGGGAATCTCCGGCCGGAGCGCCCGGGGAGCCGCGGGAGCGATGCCGGATCCGACGTTTTTCACCCCGCCCACGCCAGCCACCCTCCGCCCCGTCCCCAGAGCCTCCAGCCGCCGCCGTTCCCCTTTTGTTCCGGCCCGGCGCGGGGCCGTGACCGCTGGAGCAGCTGGTCTGACAGACCATCCCGGAGGCCCCCCCGGTGCCCCTCAGAGCCCCCCGGTGCCACTCACCTCCTGCGGATACGGGATGTAGCCGGCGTAGGCCAGGACAAAGGTGCAGAACTTGTTGAAGTCCTCCACGGTACGGTGCCGCCGGGAGCCGGGGGAGAAGTCCTGCGGGGAGCGGGGCTGAGCGGCGGCCGCGGGGCCGGGACCGCCGGGGGAAGGAGGGCGCTGCCGCTCCCGCCCGCGCCGGCGGAACCGGGCAGCGCCCACCCCCCATCGCCCCCGGTGTCGGTACCGGGCTCCCAGCCAGCTCCCCCCACGGCGGGGCGGCGCCGCCGCCATTCCTCGCCCCGCCGGCACAAGATGGCCACGACCCCGGCCCCGCGGTGGGGAGCGGGCAGCGGCTGCGGGGCCGGGCCGGGCCGGGCGGCGGGAGAGGCTCCCGCTCCCCCTCCCCCCTTTTCTCGTCCCCTCCCCTCTCGTGCCCCCGGGGCCCCGGCTCACCTCCGGGGCAAACGGCGAGGCGCAGGAGTCGGAGTCCATGTCCCGGCGCGGGGGCGCGGGCGGGGCCGGTGCGGCGGCGGCGGCCGGGAGTGCCGACACCGCGAGCCGCTCGGTGCCGGCGGGAGGCGGGGAAGGGGCGGCCGCCCGCGCGGGGCCGCCGGGAGCCGTAGTCGGGCGTGCGCAGTGCCGGGCGCGGGGCGCGCCGGGAGCGCTGAGGGGCGGGGGCGGCGCCGGGAGCGGCGAACGGAGCGGGGAGCGGGGCGAGGAGCGGAGCGGTGAGCGGGGCTTGAGGGCGCCGGGGCGGTTCTTACTGGGCGGCTGCGGGCCCGGACGGGAGGTGGCGGCTCTGTGCTCACCGCGGGGCCCGACTGGTGTCGGCGGTGAGACGGGCGGCCTCGGGATGGGCCGGGCAGGGCCCTTTCGCCCGCCATAACGGCGGCGCCCGGAGCCGCACTCAGAGCGGGGCTCCGGCAGTGCCGCCCGCTCTCGGGGCCGCCCTGCTGCCGTCGGGCTGCTCCCGCCGGGGGCCAGCCGGGGCTGAGGGTGTGGAGGTGGGCGGGTGGGCTGCAGAGCTGCGGGACCCCGGGACCGGCCCAAGCGGGGGCGCGCTGGAGGGGGCGGCTCCGCGTTACCCAGCGGCCGCTCCCGAGGGGGTGTCGGCCAGGACCGGCACGGGACGGGCTCCGCGAGCCCACCCGCCGCCTCCTCCCCGAGTTTACCTTTCCCGCCCCGGGAGCCTCTCGGGGATTGATCTCAGCGACTCCGCACTGACCCGGGTGTTCTCCTCCCAGGCACAGCATGGCGACCGGCGAGGGCACCGGCGGGACGGCGGCGGCGGCGGCCTCGGCGGCGGGAGAACCGGCGCACGCGGTGTCGCTGCTGCGGGGTCTGAGCGCGCTGAGGGCTGAGCGGAGCCTGCTGGACGTGACGGTGGTGGCCGACGGGCGGGAGTTCGGGGCTCACCGCGCCGTCCTGGCCGCAGCCTCGGGATATTTCCGCGCTATGTTCGGCGGAGCGCTGCGCGAGGCGCGGGCCGAGCGAGTGCGGCTGCACGGCGTGGAGCCCGAGTGCCTGGCGCGGCTGCTCGACTTCGCGTACACCGGCCGTGTGGGCCGCCTGGGCCCCGACATCGCCGAGCGCCTGCTGCGCGCCGCCGACCTGCTGCAGTTTCCCGCCGTCAAGGAGGCCTGCGGCGCCTGGCTGGCACGGCAGCTGGAGCCCGCCAACGCCCTGGACATGCAGGACTTCGCCGAAGCCTTTTCGTGCCCAGCACTGGCGGCTGCTGCCCACCGCTTTGTGCTGCGGCACGTGGGTGAGCTGGGCGCCCAGCTGGAGCGGCTGCCGCTGCCGCGCCTCCTCTCCTACCTGCGGGACGACGGGCTCTGCGTCCCCAAGGAGGAGGCTGCCTTCCAGCTGGCACTGCGCTGGGTGCGTGCTGACCCTGCCACCCGTGCCCCGCTGCTACCCCAGCTCCTGGCCCACGTCCGCCTGCCCTTCGTGCGCCGCTTCTACCTGCTGGTCCACGTGGAGAGCGAGCCACTGGTGGCCCGCTGCCTGCCCTGCCTGCGCCTCCTGCGCGAGGCCCGCGACTTCCAGGCTGCCCGCCTCGACCGCCACGACCGAGGGCCCTGTGCCCGTATGCGCCCTCGGCCCTCCACCGGCCTCGCTGAGATCCTTGTCCTTGTTGGCGGCTGCGACCGCGACTGTGATGAGCTCGTCACCGTCGACTGCTACAACCCGCGCACCGGCCACTGGCGCTACTTGGCCGAGTTCCCTGAGCACCTGGGCGGGGGCTACAGTGTTGCTGCGCTGGGCAACGACATCTATGTCACTGGTAAGGTACACAGGGTGGGAGGGTACCTGCTAGGGTGCAGATTTCTCTTGAAAATAATGTGGGTTCTAGCAGTGAGACTTGGCTTTTCTTGGGAAGCAGAGAGTTTGGGTCTCGGCTTAGGTGCCTGCAGCCTGCTGGCAGGCATGGAGACTTCTGGAGTTGGTGCTGGATTTAGCAGCTGGTCTCAGTCCAGGAGCTATTTTGTCATGACTAATGCTGCTGAGCACGTGGGCAGAAGTCACAGATCTTGCAGTTAGAATGTTTTAACTGTCACTCTGGGATACATGGGTTACTTAAGGAGGGTTTTGAGTTTCTCTCTGTGAAGGTGTTTGGGTTCAGAGCCCTGTGAATCACAAGCCAGTCCATGTGCTTGAGGCATAGGTGTGTCAGAAAGCCCCGAGTTCCTCAGCCAGCCCCCGTGAGTCACAGTACCTTCCTCAGCACAAATCCTGCCTCCTTGCAGTCCGCTGGGGCTACAATTACTTCTGTCAAGGTGACACCAGTGTATAAATTTGGCTGTTAATGCCTCCTTTGAGCTACATCCCCATAGCTGAAGTGGCAGCCCTGCACCAGCTCTAACACTAGTGTCCCCCCCCAGAACCAAAATGCTGCCCCACTGCACAGCCCAGGGCAGCAGCAGGGGCTGTATGGGGAAGGTGTAGCTGGAGCTGTAGCAAAGGCATCGGTGTGGAGCCCCACTCTGACGCGTGTCGTGCTGTGCCGCAGGGGGCTCAGATGGGTCCAGGCTGTACGACTGTGTCTGGAGGTACAATTCCAGTGTGAATGAGTGGACGGAGGTGTCGCCCATGCTGAAAGCCAGGGAATACCACAGCTCCACAGTCCTGGATGGGCTGCTCTACGTCGTGTCCTCTGACAGCACAGAGCGCTATGACCACACCATGGACAGCTGGGAAGTCCTTCAGCCCATGCTGTACCCCATGGACAACTGTTCCACCACCTCGTGCCGCGGGAAGCTGTTCGCCATCGGCTCCCTGGCTGGAGAAGAGTCCATGGTCATGCAGTGCTACGACCCCGACAGTGACCTCTGGTCCCTTGTCAACTGCGGCCACCTGCCCCCCTGGTCCTTCACCCCAAAGACGGTCACGCTCAACGGCCTCATGTACTTCATAAGGTGAGTAGTGGGAGCCATCACCTCCCTCCCATGTCCCCTTGGGAAGGGTCCAGAGCTTCCCTGAGAAGGTGTGTGGGATTTTGGAGGTACTGGAAGGAGGGCACTGGGTTGGGACAGCAGAGCAGTGCTTCCCCTGATGGTGCTGGTGGGGCTACCCTTAAAATTGTGTAAAAATGTCTGAGTGTAACCTCGGGCTTGGGAACAACCAGGTGTAAATCTGGCTGAAGTCAGCAGCACTGCTTGGAAATTGGCTTCTCGGATTCCTTGGCTCCTGGTTCAGCCCCCCTCGCTGCTATAAATAAGCACATAAGCTCCAAGAAAACATTAAACTGTAGCGCAGGAGAGGACATCTTCCGTCTCAGCAGCGATAAGAAGGCTGAAGATAAAGTGATTGGTCACTATTTTTAAGTGCCTTTCCAAACTGGGACTTAATTACCCATCTGAAGCTGTCCTGGTGGCGCAAATACTTCAGTTATCCTCTTAATTAAAAATAAACGGGAAAGCATGCTAGGGCCTGGAGCATTTCATCTCCCTCCCTGTGTTGACTCTGAGCAAACAGAGACCTCTGTGAGGGCCTCCAGCCCTCTTCTCTTTTTTTAATCTCCTCTTGGCTTTGCATAAAGCAGCAACTTTGGCCCAAGACCTTTTATTTATAACCCTTTGGGTCCAGCTGAGTGTCTTGCTGGCATCTGTTCGAGTCACCTGGTTTCAGTCCATCCTGCCGGGGTGTTGCAGCTGTTCAGCTCTTTGTCACAAGCTGATTCTATAGAATTTCCTTTTTCTTGTCCATTTTAAAATACTGATGGTTGACACTTCAGGATTTTGGATTGCTTGTGCATCTGCAGGAGTCAGTGAGGAGATGATCGGGGTCAGGTTTCTCCCCTCATTTCATGTGCTGTGCCTGGGCTGCTGCTCCCTGTAGAGCTATGGGATAATCTTTGGAGGCCAGAGGAATAGGTGACAAGTAAAAGTGGCAAATTCAACTTTTGGTTTTGTTTTAATAGCTTAGATTAAAGCCTCTGAGTGATGATCCCTTATGCTGGGACTGGTTTTATACCAGTAAATGTAGCACAGCAGTGAGGCTCGGGCATTCTCTGGAGCCAGCCCTGCCTGGAGCTGCCTCACAGCCTCTTGATTCCGTCTGTACCAGAACTGTCTTGGAAGGACTGACAGCTCCTCTTCAGCTGCCCTGACCTTGTCCTCCTCACATTCTTGTGTCAGTGTCTCTGTGTCGCAGACACCCCTCACCTGTCACTGTCGCCCTCCTGTCTGGCAAGTGGGGTGGGTGAGAGAAGCCTTGGGGGATTATGATGCCCCTGTAGCTCTTCTCTCATCCCACCCACCTAAATTTGGCATTGGTGAAGAACTCAAGCGGAGTTTCTAGAATGCAGAAGAGTAATTTTGTGTTCTCTTCCCCAGAGACGACTCGGCTGAAGTGGATGTTTACAATCCAGCAAAGAATGAATGGGATAAAATCCCTGCCATGCTTCAGGTAGGACATTTGCCATCCTCCGGGGTGCCTTAAGTGTTACAAATGGGTTTCATTTACCTTTGGAAAATGAAGAGCTCTTTAGATCAGAACCCCTTGCATGTGGAGGGAGTTAAAATGTACTGGAGTCATTGGGAAAACAAAGTCCTGGATGTGGCAGCATGTCTGGGTGTTCAGCCCAGCACAGGAGAGCTGTGGGCAGTGCTGGTTCAGAGCCTGAGCTGCCGCTGGCAGGCACGGAGCCTCCTCCAAGGAGCAGCTGCCAGACCGCACCGACCCCCTTGATCTGCTGCCAGATTGGGCAAACACCCCTGATGGTGGTGTGTGTTTATTGTTACTTTGCAGGTTCATGTTGGGGGAAGTGTGGCCGCGCTTGGTGGGAAGCTCTACGTCTCCGGGGGCTATGACAACACGTTTGAACTCTCGGATGTCCTGGAAGCCTATGACCCAGAGACACGAATGTGGAGCGTGGTGGGCCGGCTCCCCGAGCCCATCTTCTGGCACGGCAGTGTCAGCATATTCCGGCAGTTCATGCCAGAGACCCCACAGGAGGATGACAGCATCACACTGGACAACACCATCAGCTTTAGCAGGCAGAACCAAAACCTTCACAACCAGAACCTCAATGAGCTGCCTTAGCAGAGGAAGCGGCTTGACATAAGTCCCTCATCCAGAACCTGGGCTGCTTCAGAAGAAGGCTGAGGCAAACCAGTGCTTGGAAACAAAACCATACTGATCACAGAGGGAATGAGAACTCTGGCTGTGGGATGCGCTGCTGTGCGACCGCAGGCAGTGAGGCCTCTGCTGCCTCCCTCAGCCCTTTGCTGCCCGCAGGGACCCAAGAGCTGATCCCTGGGGAAAACGATCGCGCTGACCCATGCCACAGCACCACCGCTTACAGCTTGTGACCAGACACCTTTTGCTGGGAGCTCCTTCACCCCATAATACTTTGTTTGCCACCAAACTGCTTCCTTCAGTTTCTTTTTTGGGAGGGGTCTGTCTGGCAAGACAGTGGTCTGGACTTCCCCCCCTATTCTGTGCCTCAAAGGGAGACAGGCTTTCTGTGCACGTGTTGCGATTGAAAGGTAGTTATTTTAGGGGTTTTTTTTCTTCTTTCTGTTTGGAGTTTGCTTACTTTTTGACCTGTGTAAGATTTGCCTTTTTACTTGCCCAAGTGCCCTGGCCAGGTGGGCTGTTTATCTATGTTTGCTGAAGAGCAGCTGCGTGGTTTATTTGCGGAATGTTTCTGGAACAAGCAGAGGACAAACCTGTGGCACAGCTCCCCAAGACTGTGTGTCACATCTTCAGGAGAACCTTGAAGCGTGACAGCAGCTCAGGTGTGGCTGGATGCATTTGCTTTTTTGGTCTTTTATTTTTAACCAATAGAGGAAAAGTCTGTATTTAAAATGAATTCAGAGATGGAAAGCCCGCATACTCTTATCACTGCACTCCTCAGCCATGGGGAACCCATGCTCTTCTTCAGTCTGGAACACTGACAGTGCCTTGAGACCGCCACGCCGGGGTGCAGCCTGTGGGCCGAGCCTGGCAGGGGGGCCAGCAGTGGGCCTGCAGTTCGGGGCAGCTGCTGCTGTTCTGGTAGCAGCCTGTCTGTGCTGTGCCTGTGGAGAGCCGGACAGCGCTGCAGCCCGAGGTATTTCTGCTGAGCTATAAATAGTGCACATGGCTGTGCTCGCTGCTGGACCCCCAACCCCACCCGCTGAGCAGCTACAGATACATATTTATTTTTTGTAGAACTCATTGTGTTGAATCCTCCAGTACAGTTGAACTCCATTCTTTGAAACAAAGGCATTTTACATTTGCAGATTGTATTTTTATTCTCAGTTTGTTTTTAAATTTACTTGCAGCTTAAAGTTAAATAAAACCTGTTACACAGTTCTATCGTCTGTGAAGGGAAAGGGCCTGGAGTGAAGTTTTAGTGGGACTGTCGTGCTGGGCATGCTTAAACCAGAGCCTCTCTGCCTCCTTGTTGAGTAGAAGGGGAAAGGGGAGAGAGCACAGCTGAGACTCTAGGGGTGAGGGTGCACACAGGGATCTCCCCCACCCTGGCACCACTCAGAAAATGGTTATAACTCCCCCAGCAACTCTGAATCGTGTTTTTTGGGACAGAAATAAGTCTCTACCCCTGAGCAGGCACTGTGTGGCTGCTGAAGTATATTTCAAGTGAACTTGCAGCTCCATTATCTCAATGCTGAGCAGACACAGGTCCTGCCCCACCTTTAATGGGGAAAGAAAGAGCAACTGACAGAAGCTTCACAAAATAAAGGAGAAATAAGGCACAAGTTTAAAGGAGAAAGCAGCGTTAAAGGAAAGGGCAGAGCTGCTCTCTCTGGGGGAAGTTGAGCTTTAATCTTTAATGAGGAGCAGGTTAAGAGGGCTGGGGGAAAGGGGCTCCCACCGCACCAGCTCCTCCGGTGTCAGAAAGTGATTCACAGTATGACACAAGCAGGTCAGTCCAATCCCCCTGCAAGGACACTGACTGTTTTGCACTGTTTCTTCATTTGACAGTCAATCATATCCTCATGGTGACTTCCCCCTAGTCTAGGGGGAAGAGACGGGTGCACAACTCGAAAGAACAAGTGTGGCAGAGATTGGCTCAGCCCAACACTTTATTGTGTTTCAGTGGAAGGGTGGCTGCATTATGTCTCACAGTCTTCAGGAATCGTTGTCGTTATAATCAGAGATTGCTCAATCACGTCCGCCGTGGAGAAGTTCTCGTTAGAGCACAGTCTCTGCGCCGGAACCTCCTCAGGCAGCGAGCCGTGGGCCAGTGACTCCACAATCACCTCGGCTGAGCCCACCTCCAGCTCTGGGGGCGGCTGCAGCACCACCATCACATCCTTCTCATCCTCGATGACCAAGTTCCTCAGCTTCCGCTGCCGTGGGTTGTAGTTCTCCACGCGGTCGTGGATCTCCATGTGGCGCCTCAAGTGAGCCTGTGAAAGAAGGGACACAGAGGGGCCCAGTGAGGGCCAGCTCCCTGGCACAGCCCAGAGGCCCCAGAGCTGGGGAAGGCCTCACCTGCCGCGTGAACTTGTAGCCACACTCGGTGCACTCAAACTTCCTCACGCCCTTGTGCCGGCGGATGTGGACGCGCAGCTGTTCCACTGCTGGGAAGGGAAGTGAGAGCCCGTGGGCAGCAGCTCCACACTGTACATGCTCACAGTGATGCCAAGCTGCCCGTGGGAAGGAGGCGGCTCCTGCAGAGCCCTGCAAAAGCCAGAGCCCCACCCTTACCTTTGAATGTCTTCCCACAGATGTGGCAGAAGTGGGGCCGCCCCTCCTGGTGCCGGCTGGCGATGTGTCTCAGCAGCGGCCCCTTCTCCGTGAAACGCTGCTCGCAGAACTCACAGCTGAACGGCCGCTCACCGGTGTGTGTCCGGTTGTGCTTGTCCAGACTTGCTGCCGTTATCAGGGGGAGAGAAGGGGAGCGCAGCCAGTCAGTGGCATGGCACGTGCTCCCCATCCCAGCGACTGGGCCAGAAAGGCAAGTGCAGCATAAGCTTCAACTAAGGGTCATGGGAAACACCAGCTTGTTCCCCCTCTGTGCC
>NW_020955452.1:331200-332932 GCF_003031625.1 Empidonax traillii
TGTGTGTCCGGTTGTGCTTGTCCAGACTTGCTGCCGTTATCAGGGGGAGAGAAGGGGAGCGCAGCCAGTCAGTGGCATGGCACGTGCTCCCCATCCCAGCGACTGGGCCAGAAAGGCAAGTGCAGCATAAGCTTCAACTAAGGGTCATGGGAAACACCAGCTTGTTCCCCCTCTGTGCCATGAGGGCAGCGGAGGTGACCTGGTGTCAGTCTGCACTCACAAGAGCATGGCTTTGCTCCTGGGGAAGCTGCTTTCTGGAGGCCCTGGATGCCGGAGCATGGCACTTGGCATAACCTGCCCCAGCAGCACCCAAGGGTACCTTGTGTCCGGAAGGTCTTGCCGCAAAGGTGGCACTGGAAGGGCTTCTCACCAGTGTGTGTGCGCAGGTGCATGTTGAGATTGGCTTTCTGTGTGAAGGCGTGGTGGCAGAACTCGCACACGTAGGGCCGCTCGTTTCTGTGGGCAGCGAAAAGTCCCCATCACCTCTCTGTCCACCAAGAAGGGAGCACTCCCTTCAGCCAACCCCCAGAGCTACAGGGGAGGGAGCACAGCTACAAGAGCCAGGGTGATGTAACGGAGTGTCATAGTTCTGATTTTAGCAAGAAATTTTGTCTTTCCTTTCCCCTTCCCCCTCCTGCGTGTATGTTGTTAATGGGCCATCAGATAAACAAAGGAGTTGGCCTGAGCCCTAAATGACCAGACATTAATCTCCTAGCAACGAAGGGGGAGGAATTGGGAAAAAGGCCAGGGTGTGTGTATGGAAAGAGGTGGGGAGGAATTGGGGAAAGGCCAGGGTGTGTGTATGGAAAGAGGTGGGGTTTGGTTGTTGGAGCTCAGCTCTGGAGCCGGAGGGGAGGCTGCAGCAAGCAGGAGAGACTGCCTGGTTGCTTCTTTGTCTTTTGCCTGTCGGAGGAGAGTTGCTGCTGTTCTCTGCACAGCTGTTTGCTGGTTACGGGCCTGGCTCACCGCGAGATCCTCACCAACCGAAAATCGTGAGTTTTCCTCCATTGGGAGAACTTTCTGTTTCCCTTCCCCTTCCCCCCTCCTCCATCGCCACCCGGCAGCAACCAAGGATCCCACAGCGCCGCCCGGTGACGGGGGCTGGACATTGCAAGTTCTACTCCTCTGGTGATCCAACAGCGCCACCTGGTGACTACTATAGAACATTACAAGTTCTGCACTTTTGATAACTCAACAGCGTCCCCTGGTGAACGGTATAAGACATTGCAAGTTTTGCATCTCCAGTGACCCAACGGCGCCCCCTGCTGACTGTGGCTGGAACTGCACCAAAGAGTGCTAAAAATTGAACTATTTTATTTTCTTTTTTGCTGGTTTTATCGGTTTTGTTCTTGAAGGGGATTATTGGTGGGTATAGGGGTATTGCATGGTTGTTTTACTTGTTTTTTTTTTCATGTTCCTGTTAATACACACATACCTTTTAATAAAGGGCTGTTATTTTTTTTTTTCCCTTTTCCATAATTTGTTTTCCTTCAATCGGAGCCTCTTAATTTCGAATTTATAATTGCTAGAAAAGGAAGTTTGGGTCTTTTTCTCCTAACCCATCCTCAGCAAAAGACCTTTGTCTCATTTAAACTGGGACAGGGAGGACACAGGTCACATCGTACCTGTGCTTGGCCTTGATGTGCATCTGCAGGCCATTGCGGCTCGAGGCCCTGTGCCCACACTCCTCACACACAAACAGCTTCTCTCCACGGTGTTTGAAGGCCTCATG